>NC_052358.1:53488075-53580067 GCF_009727055.1 Benincasa hispida
CAAGCAGACCACCAGTGGCTGCCGCATTGGCAGCAGTCTGCGAAGCCGGATTCAAACCGTGATAGAAAATTTCCATTTGAAGGTAGGCTGGTAGTCCATTATGCGGACAATCTCGGACCAACCTTTTAAACCTCGCCCAAGCATCGTTGAGCGATTCATGCATATCTTGTTCAAAATTAGTAATAAGCTTTCGGCGTCTTGCATTCTCAGTAGGTGGAAAATACTTTTTCATAAATTTTTCCACTACCTACTCCCAAGAAGTAATATCTCCTGGTTCGAGCGAATAAGCCCATTTCCTAGCCTGATCACAGAGAGAAAATGGGAACAACGTTAGTCGAACTTCTTCAACAAAGACACAAAAGTATTACAGATTTCAATAAAACTTCGGAGGTGGGCGTGCGGATCCTCGCCATGCCTTCCTCCGAATTGACCTGCAGTCTGGATCATCTGTAACATCACCGGTTTCATCTCGAATATACTTTCGTTGAGGGCAGGCCTCATTATTCCGGAGAGAAGTCATAGAGGTTTGGTGATGCATAGTCCCTAATGGGCCTATTGCGATCGTTTGCCAACAGAATCGTATTCGCCATGACATTATTATAATGTGGTGCTCCACCTCCAGGCTGCTCTGCCATCTATTCTTTATCGAATTGTGGTTGCTGTTGGTGGTCTCGTAGTCTCCTTCGAAATATTCTCTCAATCTCCGGGTCATAGTTCACCAGAGATTGAGAGTTCTGCAAAGAAATCACAGAAAATTACTGTTAACAACTATTTTTCCGAAGTCCCCGACAACGGTGCCATAAACTTGATGCGTTAATTTATGAATAGAAATATGGATGATATGCGTTGTGCACTCAAGTTTCCCCAACGGAATTCAAGTGTAAATTCCCCTGAATTTGCTGGTTAGTCCAGGGTCGAACACAGGGACTTGTGAAAATAGTTATGTTGGTAATATTTATGAAAACTTTGTGGTAACCAAGTAAATAAATAAGTTTTGGGTGTGTTGTTACGTTGATGAAAAAGAAGTAAATAAAGGCGGAGGATTTGAGAAAGATAATTGCGTTGATAGATGCAATGAGTATGTGATGAACGGGTTGAGAAGATCTTTAGCTAGCGTTACTCAGGAATGTGTCAAACCTTGCGATCATGTTACAACCATGCACAACAAGTCGTTTCCCAATGTAAATGCGATGCTTCTAAGTCTAGGACGTATGTGTTGAATGCAAAATGTCCATAGAGCTTATCCCTAAGTCTTTACTCTTTTCCTAAGCGTTGACGCAAAATGCATGAAAGTAAGATGACTGCATACAATCATATCTTATTGCTAATAGACAAATGAAGCATACATAAATAAGATAATCGCAAAGATAAAGATTCCCTCGTTATGGTAGCTAACTACTTCTCAACCCATTCAACTAATTTAGCTACTCATGCATAAATAACAGAGAGTGAATAGATATAGAGAAAAAAATTCCATTCTTATAACTGAGTTGAGTACAAAATGATAATAGAAAGTAAAGGTAGAGAACCTGGTAGCAATTCCTTACTGACCGAGGCTTTTTACACTGAATCTCTATTTTGATCTACAAATGTTCCTGCTTCCGCAGGCATCAGCCCTCTCTCTTTCTTGGAGCTTCCGATGCTTTCCCAAGCTTACCAGAACGATCTATCGGCACACCTTCTTCCTCGCATCCGCCTTAAAAATGGAAGAAAACTATGGACAGAGGCGTGAACTTGTAAAATGATGAAGTAATCGACTGCTTCACCCCTTCTCTGAAGAATGCATTTGGTATTTATAGAGTTTCCATGGTGAAAGGCGGCTTCTCTCTCCCGGTTGTACAGATGGGACAGCTTTAATTCCTGATTGACGCGCTGGATGATTGTTATCGATAAAGCTGAATGTACTTTGTGACCGTTATCAGCCGTCAACTTAATTTGGATCCGACTGTCATCATCTTTCTATCCCATCGCTTTTAATTATCCTTTCACCCGGATGTGCCCACCATGTTGTGCTGACCAAGTTGCGGTGATTCTTCTTGGGCGAATGTTTACGAGCACGATCAATGCAAAGTCTTGTGGTGAAGTTGCGCTCGACCAATATATTCCTATGATCACAATCTCTACATTGTATTAACGCATTTTTTGCACAAAAATGTAAAGATCAACTGCTCTAATGCGTTGGACGCATGCGACCGCAATATTATAGAATTTATGCTTAATAGACGCAATTTAACATATTTCATCAATGCAATCCAACATTGTTTAAGAACTTAGTACCATGATAACGTGCATTTCTGCCCGTTATCAGTGTGCTAGGCATCAGCGCCTGGCCTTGCGCCAACGCCCAACATACCTTGCCATGCATGCTCATTAATCTTGCAAGCCCTTGCTGCCGCATGCCTTGTCAACGCTCAACAAGACCACCATGACGTGCACAACTCCAACGCCTAGCTTCCTCTATACTCAGGCACACTTGGCCTCCACAAAAGCTCATCTAACCTTAAAAGCAAGACTAGTGCATGAGAGCTTGTCTCCAATGCCCAACACAAGACTAACACATAGGCAACATTACCAACACTTGGCATTTTATGGCTTGCCTAACCTCTAAGGCGAAACCAACGCCCATTCTTCCAAAATAATGCCACCAATGCCTTGGCCTATACTTAGCCAAATTTTCCTCTTGCTAAGCTATCTAAAACTCACTTGAGACTAGGTTTTTCCAACACTTAGAATTTTCATCCTCCATCTTCCTACTTTCTTTACTTCCTTTCACAACTGTACTTTAACATATCCTTAGTCTTTGCTTAGCATACCTATTACTTGAAGGGAAACTCAATATGAGGAGATCTTTGAGCGGAAGTGAATCGTTCAAATTCTATTTCGATTGAAGTATAAATTTATAGTACAATAAATAGATTGTGCAATCAAAGTAAATTACAGCATGCTTTTCAAATAAAATACATAGTTCAAGAGAAATCACCTTTGAAGAACACTTCTTCTCGTATTCCTCGAACAGTCACAAACTCTTCGATCAAACAATAACAAGAACTTGAAAACCTTCTTCAAGTGAATCACAAACCAAATGGGAAGAGAACACTACCATTTAGATTCCTCAGTATGCTCGGGCTGAGAACCCATGACTATTTTGGTTAAGTGGATGTTTGAGAGTTTGAAGGAGGAAGATGATCGAAGAAGAAGCACTATCGCATAACAAGCTTCTCGATCGTTTAGGCTATCACATAGCAAAACTTCCTATCGCATAGACCAAGAGAGCCTATCGTATATGCTCTGTGTTTGTCGTGTAGACTATCGCATAGTCTATTCTTTGTGATCTTTTGTTAATTAGTTTCTTTCTCTTAGTCTTAGCCTTCTTAGCAGTAAAATGAAAAACTCTTTTTCATTTTATTCCAATTGCCATAAAATTTCCATAATCACCTACTAAGGTAGTTTTGAGAAAAAGGGATTATTATTCAAAATAATAAATAATATAAATAAATATGATAACCAACTTATCATATTATATTTATAACCTATAGTTTTAATATTGCATCACATACAATATAAACTATAGTTCTTTTTTCTCTATTTTATGGCATTTAATATAAATCATACTTATATTAATTAACAACTATTTGAATCTGATTCAAATATTTATTCCTCTAATTAATGTATCAAATACATTATATCAATTATATCATATATATTTGAATTAATTTAATTATATCAATTTTCCTCTTATTAATTTGAATTAACCCAAAAACTGATTATCAACATAATCCTTTTGAGCTACTAAGGGGACCTTATGGACATATAGCTCGAAGCTCCAACGGTACGTGAATAATTAATTAAACTCTTTAATTACAGTATCCACCATCCGTTAACTGTCGGGCACTCCACTAAAGACTGACAGTTGCACTCATTGCACTACAAATATATTTTTGTGTCCATTGGATATAACCAATCAATAATGCGACGACCCTTCACAAATTGCTCGTAAGTATAGCTAGGCCAAATGACCGTTTTGCCCCTGTAGTTACATCTAACTCCTTAAGTACCACTAATTTCTCTAATGAACAATAAGTCATAGTCCCACTATGGCTGAGTCCTCTCTGGCCAAGAGAGGGTTGTTGGGATTGATGTCCTAATTCTCCTAGAGTCCTGTAGTTTGTAAACTTTGTACACATTGTTATTAATAAAATAAGAGTTATTTTATTTGTATTTACTCATATCCAATAAACAAAGATCTGTGGTTATTGTTTGTAAACTTAAGCATGTATATGAGATATACAAGTGGATCATGCCTTAAGTAGTAATCTAAAAGGTCTATAGTATAAGGATAAAGAAGGGATACCTTATCCTTGTGACACTACGGATAGACCCGGTTTGTAGAGGTTTACAAATGTTTTGAACTACTACAGATGGTCTAATCCTGACCATTCATGTGGAGACATGCGAGCGGGGGTGTCCTATACAAAGAGTTTGTATAAGACTGGACCGTGAGATGATTCATCTCTTTATATAATGTCATTGATAATTGGTAGAAATACAAGTTATTTATATTATCTTACTTAGAATATGCGGCAATAGGTAGGAAAAGTTGCGTCAAACATATTAAAATTGGCTTAGAAACGCAAAGATTGGAAAAGTATCGGAAACACACCCGCTGACCGCATTGTGATGGCAAAAAGGATGTCCAAATCTTTGTTTTACAGGTAACAGATATCACCGCATGTGACGATTGCTCCTGGATAGAAAGATCAACACATTCTCGGGGATTTCTGAAATTGTACAGCTTTTCTGATGTACGACCTGACAAATTGAACGTGGAGCAGAGCGGACGTTTCCACCAATCCTCGATAGGAAAAATTAACTTTTCAGAGCAAGACCATTGACGCAAGAGGTGCTAAAGTCTATAAATAGTAACATCAACACTCAGCACAGGAGGGAGAAACACACGGAAAAATAGATCAAAAGAAGTTCTGTGCAAGGGACAATCTTCCCTTGAGAACTCTCCTGAGAAGGAAGTTCACTACCTCATTCCTCCATCACGCCGGCAAGCAAATAGCTCCGATTGGGATCCGTGCCAAGACATTGACATGCTGCTCTCAACTGTTCTTACTTTCCGTGTATCGATTGTTCATTTCCTGTCATTCATTCATATCTCTGTAATAAACGCTTTATCTTTACCAGTTAATATCATTATCATGTTCATCTTCATCTCTCTGTTCACCATAACGCATTCATCTTCCATTTCTCTCACCATGAATCACTAAACCTTCAGGGTGTGGAGGAAGGATTGAGCAAGTAAGTCAATCCATGTTAAAGAAGTCAGCTAAGTTTATTTAACGTATGCTCAATGGCATCTTCATCTGCGAGAGCAGAAGTGAAGATGTTAATCCACCTCTCGAAAGAAGGTTGATAGAATGCGTTAACTAAAGCAAAAAGTATTTCTAGAGATGGAAACAACCTTGCGTTCGGGAACGTTCGTCCTTGATCATCATAGAGATATGGTAACGCATGCGATCACCGAGAGGTGTAAGCCAAGGGAATACGAAACCTTAGTTGCGTCCTCAACAGGATTGACAAACTTGCGATATTCTTTTCTCCAAACCTGTTGTCACTCTGATTCTATCCACAAGACTTACCATCGTATTTTCTCATACACACCTTGCACAACTTCAGATTTATTTACCTATTTGTTCATTTATCATTACATTTTACTCTTCAGCACCTCACAATCTTAATTTCTTTACGGTCGCATATATCACATCATTGTCGCATTAGCATCGCAAATCCCCATGTTCGACCTCGGATCATTCTGAAAAACTTGCGGTGGAATTATACTTGGTTTTATCGCAAGAAAACTTGTGACACACATAAACTATATGAACGCATTAATTGGCATTCTACAGTGAATTTTGTAGCATCGCATATATCATCGAGTAGCATGATTAAGACATCGCATATCATTTTGCAGTGGCATTCTAATTCCACAACAACAACAGCCGTTGATACTTGAGACTTACATCTCAATTAAATGACCATAGGTGACATGACCTTAATCCTGAATGTTTTGGGAACTTTTGCCTATGAGGGCGGTCCTTTGATTAGTATGGGTGAGAGTGGCCAGATTGTCAACTCAAAAAGCCTATCTTTTTGGAGATTTTTCTGATTGGAGAGCTAGAAACTCAGTTACACAAGACGGAATTCACTTCTTCCCTGAAATAGGGGTAAGTAGATAGATTGCTCCCTTAAGGGCTGATTCCGGATCTTGAACATAGTGACCATAACCTCTCTTTGGAAGAGAGGACTCAGTCATAGTAGGACTATGACTTATGTTCATTAGAGGAATCAGTGGTATTAAGGAGTTAGATGTAACTATAGGGGCAAAATGGTAAATTGGCCCAGCTGTACTTATGAACGATCTGTGAAGGGTTATCGCACTATTGATTGGTTAATATGGACACATAAATATATCTGTAGTGAGGAGAGTGCAGAAACATATTTTAAATGTAATTTTAATAGTGATAGAAATTAGTAAAACATAATTAATTATAATTGTTGGATGAAATTTTAATTTTAAAAAATAAGAGGGAACCAACCTTTGGTTGGAGAATCCCACATTGGAAAATTTTAATTTGGAAGCCTTCCTTTTGTACTCCAACCTTGGGCTTTGGGTTTGGGCCCCAAGGGGTACCCATGTTTTGTTATTAAAATTTTCTTTAATAAAAATATTTTTATTTNTTAATTATTATTATGATTTAAAATCGAAAAAAAACTTGGTCTTCTGCGCGCGTCTTTCGGCCGAGTCTTTAGGCCCCCTCGTGTTGGAATGTATCAGCAAACAATGGAAGCAACAAGGATCAATATGCACTCTAATTTATTGATTTTGGCAGAAACTAAAGCATGCTTTTGTAGAAACAAGTGGGTTTCAAGTCATACCTTTGTAGAACTTATTCAAAGCTCGATTTTCAACTGCAAATCTCTCCAAATCTCGTTGTAGACCACCTTAAGATCTTCCCCACTATTCTCTTGGTGCTCTAGATTGAGTTGTGGGACTCACAATAAGCTTGAATCAAGAGAACTTAGAGAAGAACACACAACAGCAACCCCTTTAAAGAACACCTTCTTCAAACGATTTTTTTAGCAAAAAATTCTACATATTGCATACCTCAATTCCACTATAATCTTCTCAATATATTGCAGACTATCATGCAAAGAAGATGGCTGCATGAGATGCAACTCATGCTTGGAGTAATTGAAGTCTAAAGTTTATGGGTTTTGTGTGAGCAACTACGAAGGTGATAATGGAATAAACCGAAATTCCATTTATGTGACTTTTCCAACTTTTTAATTTTTCCAAATTGATTATCATGCAAAGAAGATGGCTGCATGAGATGCAACTCATGCTTGGAGTAATTGAAGTCTAAAGTTTCTGGGTTTTGTATGAGCAACTATGAAGGTGATAATGGAATAAACCGAAATTCCATTTATGTGACTTTTCCAACTTTTTAATTTTTCCAAATTGATTTCAAAAATCAATTTCATTTATGAAATTGAAAAAAATATTAATTTTACAAAATTAATTTCATAAACTAATTTTTATAATAAAATTAATAAATAATTATTTGAACAATTGAAATAATTTTAATTAATTTAATATCAAATATTAAATTAATTTTACACAAATCCACCTTCATATATTTAAATCATATTTAAATATTAATTCTCCAATTTCGTTTAATTCTTAAAATTAAACGTGTAATTATATCTCATATAATTACTAATCCTTTAACTCTAATTTGAACATTTCAAATTAACTTATCACGCTACTCTAAAGCTAATCCATTTACGAGTTAGTAAGGGGACCTCGCGGACCTACAGATCATGGGCTCTAACGATCCGAGATTAATTGGCTAAACTCATTATACCAAATTAACCCCCATTCCTTAACTAATGGGTCACTCCACTAAAGTCCATAGTTGAACTCCCCTCACTGTAGATATATTATGTCCACTCGATATAACCATGACTAGTAAGTTAACCCTTCACAGATTGTTCGTAATAACGGCTGGGTCAAATCTCTGTTTTACCCCCAAAATTACCTCTTATTCCTTAAGTCCCACTGATCCTCTAATGAACAATTTATTTGTGATCCAATCAACAAATCGAGTCCCTCTCAGGCCAATGAGAGGTTGGGGTCCCTATTTCAAGACCCAGAATTAGCACTTAAGGGAGCAACCTCTCTACTATCCCTAAAAGCGGGTAAGAGTGAATTCCATCTTGCACCCTATGTCCTTAGCTATCTACTCGGTTTTACCCCTGAAATGGGTGTTTATTGAGTCGGTGCTTTTGAGCCAACCCTCACCTATACAAATAGAAAGATAATCCCGAATAAACAGGAGTTCATATTTAGCTCAGGATTAAGGTCAAGTTACCTAGGTCATCGCTTTGAAATAGTCAGTCTTAAACAATAAACAGTGTTATAAAGTAAGAGTGACTAATTTCCTGGTTCGATCTTGTACGAAACTATTTGCACATGACGCCCCCACTCCTCATGTCATAACATGTACGAATTAAGATCACTTCGTTTGTACCAATTTACAACTCTTTGTAACAACTATTGAGTAGGTCCGCATCCAATACTGTTACCAGAATAAGGCACTCAATCTTATTTATATACTAAAGATCATTTTAACTATTTACTCGAACCTGATCCACTTTTAGGTCTCCACATAAAGTTCAAGTACTCATGTAATAGTCAAGGGACTTTTAGGATTATTGGATTTCTAATAAGAAAAACATCTACTCAATAACAACTTATTGAATTTTCAGAATAAGTTTTATTGTTTACAAATCACGAGTTTTTTAGGACATAAAACCCAACACCTCGCACGTTCTAAGGTTGTCCGCCTTTTTCTCACGCGACAGTTCCACACTCAAGGCCTATAAAAGGCGTGGCCTTCAGCAGTTCAGATAATAGTTTTTCACTTTCTTTCGAAAGTTCTCCTCTCCTACTCTTCCACTTTCGTCCAAGCAGTAAGTTAGAAAGGGTGTGTGTTCCGATCGGTAACAGTGCATTTCTGATCGAGTTTTCTTTTTAGGCTATTTTATCCTGGAGATGACGTGACAATATTTCTGACTTGCTTGCACACTTCGGCAAAGTCGCGAAACATCTTAAAGAGAGCGAGCTCTGCGACTCAGTCTATAACGAGCTTCTGTTTTGCAGGTTTTATTCTTTGCTCGACCGTCGTGACCTGATCGTTTGTTGTTGTCCTGTTCGTTATGACATCTGACCTCAACCATCCATTCCAACAATTTTAAGACGATTTACCGCCACATCACTAATGGCCCTCACTAGTAACAACGACGTTATGACATCTGACCTCAACCGTTCATTCCGGTTTGAAGGAGCGAACTTCAAATGGTGGAAGCAAAAGATGCTGTTCTTTCTCACCGTCAAGAAAGTAACCGACACTTGTGCCAGAGATAAGCCGATCATTCCTTTAGAAGAACCAACTGAGCAACTGATAAAAGAAGCTGCTGACTGCAAGGAGAAAGATTTTCTTTGTAAGAACTTTATTTTAAATGGTTTGACTGATGATCTGTATGACTACTACAATACAATGAAGAAAACGAAGAAGGTCTAGAATGCCCTGCAAAAGAAGTACGACACCGAAGAGGTCAGGTTGCAAAAATATGCTATTAGCCGTTATCTCAAGTTCCAGACGACGGATGAAAAATCCGTGGAGGCCCAGTCCCATGAACTCCAGAAGATAGCCCACGAGATAATTACTGAAGGTATGCCTCTCTAGACTAGCAATTCAAAGTTTCTGTTATTATTGATAAACTCCCTCCTTTGTGGAAGGACTTTAAGAACACTTTGAGGCATAAGACCAAGAAGTTCTCCTTGGAGATTCTTATCACTCGAAGGATTAAGGAGGAAGTCTGAAAGTAGAAACAGAGGGAGGAGGTGAACGCCATACATGGGAAACCCACCTTTTTCGTGGTAAAACCTGACCAAAAATCAAAGGGAACAAAAAAGAAAGGTCAGAACCGTGGCTCCAGCAACCAGAACCAATAGAAAAAATAAAAGCACCCTTCAGGAGAAACGGTACAGTTCCTCTACTTTAATTATAATAAACCTGGGCACATGGCTAGGAACTGTAAGAACAAGCATTGTCCTGCTGGTCATGTGAACCTGACAAAAGAACCGTTAGTCGCCATGATCATAGAAGTAAATGTGATCGGTGGTTGTGAAGGGTGGTAGATAGACACTGGTGCTACATGCCATGTCTGTCATGACTTTAGTCTCTTTAAAACTTATATTGAAACTAAGGATAAGAATATTTTGTTGGGAGATCACCACTTCACGAAAGTTGTTGGAACTGACGAGGTGAAACTTAAGTTTACCTCTTAGAAGACCCTTATGTTAAACGACGTCTTGCACACTCTGGAGTTAAGAAAGAATTTGGTCTTGGGCTATCTCCTCAACGAAGCCAGGTTTACTCAAACTATAGGGGCAGACCTATATACCCTTACCAAAAATAATGTATGCGTAGGGAAAGGGTATGCAATTGAAGGAATGTTCAAATTAAATTTAAACCTTAATAAAATGAAATCTTATGTGTATATGCTGTGTTCTATGAGTGTTGTGCATGATAGACTCTGTCATGTGAATAAGAATTTAATTAGTAACATGATTAGGCTGAAAATGATACCTAAGTTATCTACGAATGAATTTGATAAATACGAGAATTGTAGTCAGGCTAAAATTACTAAAACTCCGCATAAATCCGTACCTAGGATTTCTGAGCCTCTAGATTTGATTCATTCTGATTTATGTGAATTTGATGACATCTTAACTAAAATAGTAAAAAATACTTCATTAATTTTATTGACGACTGCTCAGATTTTACTTTTGTATATTTGCTGAAAAACAAAAGTGATGCTTTTGATGCCTTCAAACTTTTTGTTTCTGAAGTAGAGAATTAGTTTAACAGATAGGTTAAAAGACTTCGTAGTGATAGGGGAACTGAGTACGACTCTGACAGTTTTAGTGAGTTCTTTAACTTACATGGAATGATACACGAAAAGACCGTACCTTATTCTCCTGAAATAAACGGAAAAGCCGAAAGGAAAAAATAGAACTTTAGTTGAGCTAGTAGTTACTATTTTACTTAGTTCAGAAGCCGCGTCTTATTGGTGGGGTGAAATCATCCTTACCGTGTGTTATGTCCTAAATAGAATCCCAAAGTCTAAAAAGAAAACTTCACCTTACGAAATCCTCAAGAATAAGAAACTAAACTTGTCTTACTTTAGAACATGGGGTTGTCTAGACTTTTTAAGGATTCCAAACCCAAAAAGGAGAAAGCTGGCTAGTAGAGTTTACGAGTGCGTCTTTATAGGTTATGCCTTAAATAGTAAAGCCTAGAGGTTCTATGATCTAGTGAACCAAGTGATCATTTAGTCAAATGATGCCAACTTCTTTGAAGATAGATTACCTTTTAAATCAAGGAATAGTGGGGGCTCGAGATTGAGTGGTCTAATTCCAGTTAGAAATCATAACCCTAGAGAGGAAACCAACCCAGAACCTAGAAGAAGCAAAAAGCTAGAACCACGAAAGATTTCGGAAATGACTTCTTGACCTATAATGTAGAAGAAGTTTCTAACGATTTGAAAGCTGCCCTATCCTCAGTAGATGCCAACCTATGGCAAGAAGCCATAAATGATGAAATGGACTCACTTGAGTCAAATAGGACTTGACACTTAGTAGACCTACCCCCAGGTTGCAAGGTAATAGGGTGCAAATGGATCTTAAGGAGGAAACTTAGACTTGATGAAACTATTGACAAATTTAAAGCTAGGTTAGTGGCGAAGGGCTTTAGACAAAGAGAAAATGTAAATTTCTTTGATACCTTCTCCTCTGTCACTAGAATTACCTCAATCCATGTCCTATTTTCTCTCACTGTCCTTTCTAACCTCGTAGTTCATCAGATGGATGTAAAGACTGCTGTCCTAAATGGTGAACTTAAAGAAAATATTTACATGGAACAATCTGAGAGATTTGTAGTCCATGGTCAAGAAAATAAGGTGTGTAAATTAGACAAAACTCTATATGGACTAAAACAAGCTCCTAAGCAATGGCATGAAAAATTTGACGACCTTATCCTATCTAAAGGTTTCAAGGTTAATGAAAGTGACAAATGCATCTACTATAAGTTTGAAAATAATCTCTACACTATCTTTTGTCTATATGTAGATGATTTGTTGATCTCTGGGTCGAACTTGCACGTTATAAATGATGTGAAATCAATATTAAGTGCAAACTTCAACATGAAAGACTAGGAGAAGCTAGTGTAATCTTAGGCATAAAAGTGAATAGGTCTGAAAAGGGAATTTCCTTGGATCAATCTCACTATATAGAAAAGATTCTAAAGAAATATAATTACTTTGATTGTAAACCAGCCTGTACTCCTTATGACCCTAGTGTTAAGTTGTTCAAGAACACTCGTGACAGTGTTAATCAATCTGAGTATGCGAGCATTATAGGCAGTCTTAGATATGATGCTGATTGCACTTGGCCTAACATAGCTTATGCTGTAGGATTACTTTGCAGGTTTACAAGTAGACTTAGTAAAGAGCATTGGAATGCTATAGAAAGGGTAATGAGGTACTTGAAGAAAACCCAAAACCTAGGATTACATTATCAAAAGTTTTCCGCTGTCCTGGAAAGGTTCAACGATGCTGACTGGAACTCTCTTTCAGATGATTCAAAGGCTACAAGTGGCTATATCTTTAATATATTAGGCAGAGCTGTCTCTTGGAAGTCCAAGGAATAGACTATTTTATCCCAATCTACGATGGAGTTAGAAATGATAGCACTAGCGACAGCTAGTGAAGAAGCAGACTGGCTTAGAAGTTTCTGTCAGAGATTCCCTTATGGGAAAAGTCGGTACCAGCCATATTGATCTATTGCGATAGTACTGCAGCAATCATAAAAGTTCAGAACCGTTACTACACTGGAAAGAGACGACAAATATGTCGTAAACACAGTACCATTAGAGAGTTTCTCACTACTGGTGCAGTTAGAGTGGATCGTATACGAACTGATGAAAATTTGGAAAATCCTTTGACGAAAGAACTGAGTAGAGAGAAGGTTTTCAGAACCTCAAAAAGGATGGAACTCATTCCTATAGAAAGATGAATCACGATGAGGAAAATCCAACCTGTAGACTAGATATCCCAAGAAACAGGTTCAACGGGTAATAACTGATCACAAGTGATATATAGTGAATCATGCTAAACCAAACACAGAGTTCCATTCTTATGACTTAGAGTTTGAGCAGGATATCCTGAAGCGTAAGAAATGTTGAACTCAGTTCTTAATGAGATCTATACTTGATGACAAGTGGGGTACCTAGCTACAAGAGTACTCTTGATAGATTCACCTATGTGAATGTGGATGTGAGGGCCACTTCCTATGAAGTTTTTAAGCAAACTCTCTAGAACGTTCACTAAATCGGGATAAACGTGTTAGGCCTTAAAGCACAGGCTTTCGTACTACACCCTAATGACACTCTATGTGAGAGTTGTTAGAGATAGAGTTCAAAACCAAGGGTTACTCTAATATATTCTGAATCATCTATACTACGTAAAGGTTCAAGTTGTAAGACACCTTTGCTTATGCACAGTGTTGTATAGACTGAAACTGCTCGATGAAAAACTTTTTTTTTCTTTTCTCTTTTGTTTAAATTTTCAAGTAGGGGATTGTTTGGTGAAATTTTAATTTTAAAAAATAAGAAGAAACCAATCTTTGGTTAGAGAATCCCACATTGGAAAATTTTGATTTGGAAGCCTCCCTTTTGTACTCCAACCTTGGGCTTTAAGTTTGGGCTCCAAGGGGTACCCATGTTTTGGAGGGAGTGAGGAGATAGACCAATGTGGGTTCGGTGGACGTCCCACATGCCCGTCGCCGTCCGGACGGGCGTGGCGAGGCGAGGCGCGTGTGTGATTATTATTATTATTATTTTCTTTAATAAAAATATTTTTATTTTATTTTTTTATTATTATTATGATTTAAAATTGGAAAAAAAAACTTGGTCCTCCGCGTGTGTCTTCCGACGAGTCTTCCAGCCGAGTTTTTAGGCCCCCTTGCACGTACTGAGGCCTGTCTCTTATACACATCTAGATGTGTATAAGAGACAGGTCTTAAAGAGAGCGAGCTCCGTGACTCAGCCTATAACGAGCTTCTATTTTGCAGGTTCCGTTCTTTGCTCGACCGTCGTGACCTGACCGTTTGTTGTTGTCCTGTTCGCCGTCAGAGCTGTCTCTTATACACATCTAGATGTGTATAAGAGACAGGTCTTAAAGAGAGCAAGCTCCGTGACTCAGTCTATAACGAGCTTCTGTTTTGTAGGTTTTATTCTTTGCTCGACCGTCGTGACCTGACCGTTTGCTACTATCTTGTTCGTTGTCTGAGGGTCTTGACGTTTCCAACAATAATTCTTATAATGCTTTAAAATTAACTATTAGGCATTGACACAAAATATGAAAATTTTGTAGTTAGTAAATCTTGAAACTTAGAGACCAAATTCAAATATCAAAATTAAAATAATTAGGAGCCAAATAAAAATTAATTTTAAAATTTAGAAGTCAAAAGGATAATTTTTCTAATTTTTAAAAATCAAATAATTTTCGAGACTTTAAAAAATATAATTGTAATATAAGATAGTAAAAATAATAAAATTAATCTAAATAAATTTAATACAACTGACGTAAACATGTACTCGAGATAAGGAAGTAAGTTGTTGGAAGCCATAATAATAATAATAATAATAATAATAATAATAAAAGTGTGGAACCCAAAGGGAGGAGTGGTAGTGGTGTGGAAAAGCGAGATAGCTATATTTTTATTCCCACAAAATATTTGTTGGTAAGGCGTAAGAGTGACAGATTTGGTGACGTAATGCCGTGGGATTCATTAATTAGAATCACACAAAAGTGAAATCATATTACTTTTGGGGGCCGGAAAGCAAATTTTATTAAATAATATTAAGAAGCTCTTGCCCCAATATTGATAACCTCCACGGGCGGTGACATAGCAAGTCGGCTTTTGCACGGCTTCCGATGCAAATGGCAAAGGAATAACATTTTCCAACTCATTTTATTGTTTACTCCTTAATATTTAAAAGTTATATTTATATATATATATATATATATCTGTTTATAGTTCCAATAGTTTTAATTTAACCCTTTTGTTTTCATATTTACGTTTTTACACCTTGCTATTTAATCAATGACAAATATCTAGTGAGTCTAGAAAGGTAGATATGAGTTTCTTCCCAGTCCTCTCAACATTTAAACAAGTCAAATATACTAGACAAGTGTAGTTCTAAGAAAACAAAAAAAATAAATACTCTAATAGGTTTAAGATGATCATTTGCAACTATGTTTGGTCCCCAAACAAAAAACAATCCATATACCGTATTTTATAAAGATGATCATTTGAGACTACGTGAGTTTATATCTAAAGAAACGAATATTAAAAATCAAATTTTGCAACTATATTTGGTCCCCAAGCCATAATTAAAATACTATATTTTATGATAAATTATAAATTTTCTGAGATTTGAATAATATGTGCATTTGATCTCAGAGGTTGAAAAAATGTTGTTTTTAGTCCCTAGATTTTAAAAAATAGGTGCATTTGATCTATGATTCAAAGTGTTATTCTTTTAGTTCTTGGGTTTTAAAAGATATGTTTAAAAGGTCTTTGGAATAACTTTTTTAATTATTTGATATTTAAATTAAAAAAACTTAGAGATAAATCTAAAAATTATTTTCCTAATTTAAAATGTCATATAATTATTTAAAATAATAAAAAAATTTATTTGGAAAACCTTTTTAATCTATTTTAAAAAATTTATGGACTAAAAACGTATATTTTCAAAACTTATGACCCAAACACAACATATTCTTAAAAACTTGGAGATTAAAAAGGATTATCAGAAAATCTAGGGATCAAATATATTATTCTTCAAAATTTGGGAACTAAAATGGTAATGTTTCCTGTATTTTAATATCTAATGTTTTGAAATATATATATATATTATACTTATTTGAATCTGATTGAAATTTGATATATATTTTTCTTTAATGCATCTAATATACATTAATCATTTTAGTATTAATGTATCAAGTACACAATAAATATATTTTCCACTTTTATATTTAATGTATCAAATATATTAAATATTAATTTGAGAACTTCAAATTATATATATATATATATTTATTTATTTATTGCTTTTACATTTAATATATAAAAAATATATTAAATATTAATTTGAAAATTTTAGATTTTTCTTTCCACTAAATTGATTTTGAGTGTTACCATGAGTTAATAGTAAAGGAGTCTTATGAACCTACATTATAAACTCCAATGTTACACAATTAACCTTTAATCAATTAATTTTCATTCATTAACTCTAGCCCATTCCAATATAGACCTAGAGTTACATATTAGTGTACTATAGGACGAGTTGTGTCTATGTATCTAATCATTATGTGCAAGTTGTTCATAATTAATTACAGTTGGGTCAAATGTTTGTTTTATCCTTGAAATTATATCTTGCACCATAAGTACCACTGATTCTATCATGAACAATTTGTTTATGATCCAACCATAAATTAAGTCACTTCTGACCTAGTGAGAGCAAGGTCCTATTGTTTAAATCTCAAAATCAACACTTAAGGATATTACTCATCTACTTTTTCTATATGCAATGGAGTGAATTTCATATCCTGAACAACTAGAGTTGAATGCATAAAAGAATTCAAAAGACGTCTTTTTGTAAGAATTTTAGATAGATCCACTTGGGATGATTTGGTAAGAAAGTTTCTATTCGATATGGAGTTAAAGATTCAATCTTCACGTAATGTACTGATTCTTATAAAGATTTACAAGATAACATATCAACACTAATTACACCCTAAAGGATAGAAAACAATATACAACTTAAATGCTTTTGTTTGTGAAGCAATTAAAGAACTTGTATGGACCATAATAGTTTTCTAAAAATCTGAAAGGTTTTTCAAAATTGGTTAAGTCTGTCCCTCTTTATTTTATAGTAATAGTGGTGCAAAGATTACCATTAAGAAAATTAGAAAACATGAGAATCATATATACAAAGAGAGAATACATTATGGTGGTGACCAATATAATTTTTAGTGACAATCATTTTGAATTATATAAATAGATTTTTGGACTAAAATGTTTGAGAGTCATCTAAAATGTCTAGGATTACGAGACACATCTCATCTTCACTAGGACAAGTAGGAAAACATGTTAGATATAAAAGTATAGCTTCGGATACATGTCTCACCAGCTTTTAGGTAAGTGGGAGATTGTTAGGATATGTACCCTCTAAAGCCTAACAACTAACACATTATTTAATAACTAATTTATTCTTTTATTTGCGTCATTATATTATCCATTGTATGTAAAAATCAATGGTTTTTAGTATAATCTTAACAATTAAGTAGTTATTATATGATACTTCACTAGAATTGGAGTAGGACATATACTCATATACACATTATATGATATCCACAAATATAATTGTATGAATTAGCTTCAATTTGTTATTAATCAATGTTTATAAATGTCATTTATTTTCATGAAAAGCTAATGCATTTTCATACAAAACCAAATAGAGTATTCCTTATCCTTCTAATATTATAGAAAAATTACCCTTTTGATTTATAAGTTTTTAAGAATGTGTATTTGGCCGTTAATGTTTGAAATTAGACATTTTAATTCTTAAGTTTTGGAAAATAAGTTTAAAAGGTCTGTTTATTAATAAATCTATTAAATTTAAATTAAAAAAATGAGTAAATGCTGATTTGGAAAAAAAAATTATATTTTTAATATTTCCCCCTCAAATGACTAATGAACTTCCTCTTTCTCTCTCCTTTTCTATCTCCTCCCTCTCCATTCACTCCTTTTCTCTGATCTTTCAATCAAATGCAGCTCACAACAATCAAACTCCCCATATTCATTCGGGAGAATGTCAAGATTGAATTTAGCAAATCAATCATTAGAAGTTAAAGAGTCGGAATCGTATTCCTATGAAGTTGTGAACAGTTTTTACAAGCTGGAAGCAGAGTATGCAGATTGTTACAGAGGATGTCTTGGGAAGAAAGGCATGGAAAATTGGCCCACTTTCATTATGCAACAATGAAACTCAAGAAATTACGCAGAGAGGAAGAGAATCCGCCATTGACAAGCACAAGTGCTTGAAATGAAGAAGATTGCAATTGGGCTGTGTATATTTGTTTTGGAACTTTGGCCAAATTCTCAACAGAAGGAGATTAAAATTGGGCTGGAAGCTTCCGTGAAAAGGAAAATCATATGGATTGTTAGGAAAGAGAAAGGGGAAGAAGAGGAAGATGAACACAAGTACCACAAAGAAGGATACGAACATAAGATGGAAGGAACTAATTAGGATAATCATAAGGGGATGGGCACCTACACCACAGGCTTTGATATTGGATCACCCGTCGGTGGGTGGATTTGTGACACTGTAAATGGAGTTCAACACTGGAAATTGGAAAATTTGTATGGATGACCCAAAATTGGCTCGAAAATATCAAATAATCTAGCTTTTTAAAAAAATTGCCTATGACCCTTTATTGACGTCAAATTCAGGTAAAATTACTAAAATATACTCACGCGCATACGGTCAAACATTCGCTCTCGCTCTCCGTCTTCCTGATGATCCATTTGCGAACATCCATGGAACAAAGGTTGTCTTTTTCCCCCTCTCGCTTATCTCACTCTCTCCCATCTCGCTCTTGTCGGTATTACTCTTCTTTTTCCCACTCAAAATCACTCCTCTCTCCCGCTCTTGCTGTTGTTCACCGGAGTTGGTCATGTTAGAGTGGCTCGTGTGAACTCGCCGTGACGAAGAAGAAGAGATGACGCGCAGAGAGAGAGAGGAAGAGGAAAAAAAGAGATAAAGAAAATGAAAAAAGAAAAAAAAAATCAAGAAAGCAAGAACAATATTGTAAATTTACAAGATCATGACATCAGCAAAAGGTCATTTAACATTTTTTAAAAAATCTGAGTCATTTGCCATTTTGGGCCTTCAAAATGGGTTTTTTTGTGCAATTTTCCCGAAAAAATTTCAAGTGCTACTTTAGAACTCTTCCATCCAATGTGTGACATGTATCACTATTATGACCCATTTTCATTTTACATAATGATCCATCCTTTTTTTCTCACTCATGTTTAATTTACATGATTTTTTCTATAATTTTATCTCTCATGTTTAATTTATATTATTTTTTAAAATTTAACATGAGAGGAAAAAAAAAATGATGGAATCATTATATAAAATGAAGTTGGACCATAATAGTGACACATGTCATTCATTGAATGGAAGAGGCATGAAAAAGTTCCATAATAACACTAGAAATTTTCCACACCTTTACTTTTAACAAATGAACAAACGTTACTCATGACTTTTGAGATTACATGTTAACATGTTGACCAAACAGGTATTAGTGCCACAGAGATTAGCGAAGTCAATTATTAGGCGAGCAAATATTAGGTGAAAATAACAGCAGAATTAAAATGATTTTTAAAAAAAAAATTAAAAAGAAATTTAAGAACTAAAATAAACCTTTAAATCTAATTGCATTTTTTACAGTGATTTTGAAATTCTTTTATCATGTCTAAAATCATTCTAAAACATATTAATCACTCAAAATTAATTTAATATTTAAATTTAAACTTTTAAATACAATTTGAATATCATCAAAATTGATTTTGAAGGATTAAAAGTATATTCTACCATGATTTTATCATGAAAAATCACTCGCAAACATGCCTACAATTAAAATAACATTCAAACAAATTCTAAAAATAAAAGCATCCTTATGAAATGTATAGGCCCAAAAAGCAAATTGAAACTCCATCAAAATTAGGACAAGGATTCTCATTCAACAAATCGACAGTGAACGTGAAAAGTTCAGTCATGTTTTATTGAAACTCCATAATAAAGGCAAGCCATTGTCATGTTTTACCGAGAGTAAGAACTAATAAGCAATTCTTCAAGAGCTAGTAGGTGGCTGTTTTTATCTGTGCTACTAATCTACTATAAGAACACCAAATCTCACTTTGGCCTCTAGAGAATCCAATCACTGCAACTCCCCCACAGGTGCTTCATTTAGCCACAAGAAGTGAATGAAGTCGTATAGTTTCGCACTCACGCTAACCTGCAAAACATTCTAAATTTGTCAAACCCCATATGATAAAAAATGGTGAAAGAAATACCAATGAGACTGAAATGAATTGATAGTACTTTGTAAGGCGTCGGATTAAGTCTTCTCATGTGATCGGGACGCATTTTCTCGAGTTGTTTAATGCATCGATCCCTTATGTCCTTCAGAGCTGGTAAACATTCTGCTGCTTTACCTTCAGTAGAAAGGTTAAGGATTTAAGATAGTCATTAACTTGATGCTCGAAGAATGAAATTTCAGGGGGCGAGATACGGTTTTCACCTGATTTTCCAGTCCAATAGCACTTGAGGAGCTCCTCTACTTGCTGTGGCACGACGTATGCTCTTTTTGATTCGTTAAATGGGTGACGACATAGAATTCTTTCACCCACCTGCAGGTTTCCCATGAAAAGAAATGAAACTATTCAATTTTTGTCATAAATAGTCACTGTATGCTCAATACATCTATCTAAATATATTATAATACAGGATGATGATTATGCTCCCAATCACCAAAACTATTCCCAACAAATTCCTTGTATCTGTGATAAATACATTGCATTTTTGTGTTGTGGCTAGCGTATTTTGTGGATTACAAGGAGATGAAGTAAAAAAGTAAAATATATATATATATAAATCAAAACTGTCCTTTATTCACTCAATCCAATGGAATGGTATGAAAATTTGTCCAATTATGTACTTAAAAGTGTAAAATTAAACATTAACTCGATTTTGAGTTATGAAAAACGTGTTTCAAAATGATTTTGGCACTCAGTATCATTAGCTTCCTCTGTCCATTGACGTCAATCAAAATTGGTCCAACTATGTACTTTATATTAAAATACTTCTCAACGAGGACCTAGCAGAAATATTAAAATACCTAATGGATTTGAAAAATAAGTACAAAGGATGTAAAACTGAAGTCCTATGAACTTTAACAATCCGCTAAACTTGGTTTAAGAGATTCATAGATGAGGGGAGAAATATAAAAAAGCCAAATTGACCATAATATATTTGTTAAAACATCCCTAAGAAGGAAAATTGAATCTTATCATCGTGTATGTTTATGTCGATTGATATCATCCTTACACAAGGATGAGGAATTGAGAAACTTGAAAGAACTATTATGAACGCAGTTTAGATTAAAAGGTCTACGAAATATAAATATTTTCTTAGAATGGCAAGATCCTGTAATGGCATAAATGTCATTTAAAGGAAATGCATTCTGAAACTTCTAAACAAATAAGGGATGCTGGAAATAAATCCGATTTATACAACTACTTATACCAAAATAAACTTTAGCGGGACTAATTGTTGTGGACAAAAACAAATACCAATTATTAGTTAGAAGACTAGTCCACCTATCTCACACCAAATTTGCTATTAGCAAACCACGCCAGTTCATGAATAATTCAAAGGAAAAGCATTTCCTGCCAGTTTACCACAATATTAAAATATCCGAAAGTAAATCAAAAGAATGCTTAATTTCTAACTAACAAATAGAATAGAATATGGGAATTGAGAGATTTTTACTTCGCAAATATGTCAGGTAAGTACTTGACCAGAGACCAAATTTGGATGTTGTATCTATGTCTAGGGAAACAATCATCATGGGTTGACCTGGTAACTAAAAGGTTTGAGTTTGATATATGATTAAGAGGTAATGAGTTCAATCCATAGTGACCACCTACCTAGGATTTTAAATATCCTACAAGTTCCTTGACACTCAAATGTTGTAGAGTCAGACAGGTTGTCCCATGAGATTAGCTGAAGTGTGCATAAGCTGGCCCGAACACTCATGGATATAAAAGAAATCTATGTCAAGGGAAACTTGGAGCATATTTGAAAACCACATTAAAAACAACACTTTATTATGTAATTTATTTATTCTATAACGTAGAGAATGAGTTTCCTAAAAAAGTTATTTAGAACAAAAACAATACCCAAAAAAGAACAGAGGTTTGTTGCAATCCAATTTCAGATATTTTCTTCAATGTTTTCCCAATTAATTGTTCAGTTATAGTTATTCATTATTCTTTTATGTATAACTTAATCTCAATATGTTATATTTTAAAAATTGATATGCATTAGAAATAAATGAAAGCACAATGAAAGAAAAAAAGAAGCCTACCAAATATTTTTTAAATTATAAACATATAAAATAGTCTTACAATATTAGTCTGCAAAACAATTTAATAAACATCACTGTGACAACATCCAAGACATAGAAAAGTAAGAAAGCAAATAATTATTACTATCATTACTATATTAAAAGGTAGGATCGTCCTACCAATACTAATACAAGTTAATGACTTACCTTAGGAGGCGGTTCATTCTCTCCTGACATTATGTCTACTAGAGGATAGCCTTCCTTCCCATATAATCTAAAACTACGCTTTTTGCATGGAATTGAGACCTAAAACAATGAAGAAATAAGTACATAAACATGAGAGTATAATATACAAACATCAACCAAATATCGTTGCTAGAATCTATTTCACGCTTCACAATTTTACAAGAGATGTAGTAACATCAGAACCTTTGAAACATCTTCAGAGAGTTTAATGCGGGGCTGGTTATTTATTTCAACTAGCTTGAAGACACATCCTAAAGCAGCCTGAGCATAACATGTAACCAAATAGGTTCCAATTCCAAATGCATCAACCTCATGACCCTGCATAGGATAAACAATTTATTAGATGCATTACAGACATTTTTTTAATGAGTTTATATTAATTTCTTTTTAAGAGACTCTATCAGAAGAATGATTCAATTCCTATTCAACCGAGGGGGGAGAGTGTTGTTTCATGTTTCAGTAAAACAGATACAAAAATTCAGTAACAGGAAAACACATCTCTAGTATCGTTATAAATTCTGAACACAGTTCCCACAAATATGAAAAAGTCAAGACAATTCGGTTAATGATTACCTGCTTGTTTAAAGCATCTAAAGTTTCCTCATTGAGATCATTACTAGCAGAAATATTTATTTTTCCAAATCCAGGCACCCCAAACTCCTTTTCAATAGCCACAAAAAATTTACGTGCCTCACATGACAAATATGCTAGATCACCAGAGTCCAACCTAATCCCTTTAGCTTGGTACCTACACTAAATAGAATTGAAACTTAGTACTCAAAGTTCAATAATCCTCAAAATCTTAACTAATACCAAATAATCTTGAAAGTTACATATAATTGTTCCATCAAACATATAATTAACCAAGGCATTTTGACTTTTCCTTCTATACAAATAAAAAAATAAGTGTACTTGGCTAACAAATGATATACCTTGTTACTAGCCCGCATAGAAAATTCTCTCTTCATCAACCAGGTTCATACCCCAGATAATTTGAAGTTAAATGTCATTGTCAAGTCAAAATATGCTTAAACCTAATTGAAAATATTTGAATGTGAAATTTAATGATCAATAGTCTTAGAGACCTGAATTTGATAATAACACTTTGGCCAATGTATGTGTGACTATATCATCTATTTACCAATTTTCAGAAACTCTCCATGAACTCAATGCTTCACGTTTCTGATTGATACTATAAACCTGAGTATTGTAAAGCTAAACTATATTATTCTAAAAACATTACAGTCATGTTTTGATTCAGTCTTCAGAAAACCCACTTTATAATCACACATAATCATAAATGTTAAGTATACTTCAGGCATACCCCAAATCACTAAGTGCCAGAGCAACTGCACAGAAGTTTGGGACTCCACTCCGTATAACCTGGCAAATAAATATGAATATTACATTGGTTATAAATGCAGGCATCAACAAGAAACCCGAACAGTATCAAATGAAGAATATCAATTACATACATTAAAATATATTCATAAGTTCTATAGTTTCACAAAATAAAATTAACATCTTTCTTTATCACTATTCACAATTACTTTTTGTGACGCTGTATTAAATAAAGGATATGAAGCGAGGAAGGGAAATATCCTGCAAACCCCAAACCACTTACGTATTCAAAAAGCTCCTCAGTTGGTATTTAAATGATAACTAATGTAAATTTTAATTAGGAGGCCACATAAAATTCCAAAGTAAATAATTAACACTTCAGTAGGATTCTAAACAATATCAATAATTGATCCATTATCTTTAGCCTATATGTAATAGGTTTAAGTATATGTTTCCAGTATTTCAAGTTTCCAAAATAACTTACAAGTTGAAGTAGGCTTATTTATTTAGGCCCAAATCATCTTCTAATCCCCCTCTATTAATTTATATACTTCCTCATATATGTATGTACGTATGCCCCTCATGTGTATGTACCTGACGGTTGTGCATTATTGATTCATTCTCAATTTTCTCTCACAAAAACTAGCTTGAGAGCTAACTTCGTGGTATTAAAGCCTTAGAATCACATTCCTTCAGCGACCTTAAATAGATTAATCGATGATCATCTCAAAATCAAGCCCCACCATCTGAAAAAAGCCATAGCCGGCAGAAGAACACCACAAGCAAAATTGAACATGCATTGGCAAAGCAAACCACTAATGGAGGCTATAGAGAAACTGAACATGATATTTCTCCCATCACATGGAACAATTTGATTGGCCTAAACTCAAAACCAATGAAGATGTTTATTTTTGAAAAGGGAAATGATGAATATATTCTTGATTGTGAGACGTAACTCTTAACTGATGACCTAGAGTTAAAAGAAGAATTACTAACATGGTCTACAAAGGAAATAAATGTAATAAATACAAGGAACTATATAACCCAAGTACGAATCTTAGTAATTCTTTAACTCACATCATAAGTATCCACAAGAGCAAGGAAGTCAGTTGGAAATGCCAAAGCATAAGAAGTGAATGCAGCCAACTCACTTTGGTTGGTCTCACCAAAAGTGCCATGTAACGAAGGCAACCACTGCAGCAAACATGCACAGAGTTGGGTATGGATTAGCAGAAGGTAAAATGGACAAAAGAAATAATTAGAGATCATATGCATGGAAAAAGCATAAATAAAATCAGAAGCCTGATGATACAATGCGGAAAACCATACGGAACTAAATTCTTTTAGTTCACTCTTTCCAGCTCATTCTTCTTCCTAATTAACTGCCATTAACTTTACCACATAGCTGTGAAAAGCCAAAACCGTTTCCTCATAATGCAGCGTAGCATCTAAATCTCCAAAATAGTAAAAATAAATAAATAAATAAATAAATAAAGGAAAATATGCTGTGAATCTCCACCCCCTCAATTTGTAGAAGATACCAGCTAAGCCTAATAAAGAAACTAACTTAGCAATCTAATTAACAAACAAATTCATTACTACTTGATAGGAACCAGAAATCAAAAGATAATTAATAAACAATAGTATTGATAGAAGTAAAATTATAGTAACCCAGGCACTTTAAGAGGTTGGGACTCTCCCACACAAACTGTTTTCAGAAAACTGTCACCCCCACTGCCTACCAGAAACTCCTTAACTCCCTCTGTTTCGATTTGTACATTAACAGAGAACAAAACTTCCAAAACATAGTGGTCAAATACCTGAATCTTGTTTAACCACATTTGAACTGCACTAAGAAAATCTTCACAGGTACGTGAACCATCACTGCTACGAAGTGACTTATCTATGATCTCATCTGGGCTCTGCAAATCATACGTGATATTATATAGCAATAAACTCAAACTGATGAATGCTTCTGATAAGGTGTTTATGTGACGAGTGAAAAGCCCAAAATATTTCAACTGAAGAGAGTTATTAATTGGTTGGTGATGATATATTATCAAGGTTCTCTTAGTCTGTTGCTACCCAATGGCCCACTTGGTTCTGTCCATCTCACTATTCTTGGCCACCCCTTTTCACCAATATAGTCTACGTCTCTTTTGTCAAATTAAAGAAGTACTATGTAACTCCTTGGGGTAGAATCCTCCTGAGTAATTTCAAATCAAATTCTATTTTATATATATGTGCATTTATATTTACATGTATATATTAATTGGTTTGGCCAAATGTTATGTCACACCCTGAGAATTTTATTCAAAACAATATATTGGACTTTTCATTTATGGAAGTATGACACAGACACTATTGATGCCTTTCGGGTCAATGTACATTTTCAATACAGATAGATACATCAGGTGAAGTAATTCAGTTTAGCTCAGTCAAGATGTGAATCAATATATTCTCATTGCTCAATTGATTTAATGAAATGGGAAAATTGATGTGCCAGCAGTATAAATAATCGCATCATGATCACATGCCAATGAAATTTAACAACATTATGCTGACAAGTAAGCATTTTGACACAGTAGAGGGCCCTTCTGCAGAACTTCTAATAGCCAAATGAAATTGAAAACAAACATTGATTTATAGTTTAAGGATTTGGAATGTTAGAAACTATGAAGCACAGATACTTCAGGTGAGGCAAAGAATCCGTATTAGACATGTATCGGATACTGATACTTCTAGATACTTCCCAGATACGTATCTGGCACGTGATTTGACGTATCTATTTCTACGCGTACTTTTTTTTTTAAAAAAAAAAGACATGCAACTCATCTAATCTTTTCCAATCTAAAAATAGGCAACCTATTTAAAAAGCTCACTACTCGAGTCCAAAACTAAAAGGAGAAATAAATAAATAACGGACCAAACCCTAGACTAGAATCATCTAATCTCCATCTTCACATCTGAGTCCCACAAAGTCCACCAAAGTATAAACCATTTGGATATCATCGACAATTCAATGAAGAAGTTCTTCGTTTATCTTCATACTTCTCCCTCTGATCTTCTTCTTCTTCTTCTTCTTTGCAATATGAGTCACTTTTCTATTGCGTTTTATTAACTATTGTACTTCAACATCTTAGACGTTGCTTTTTTTGTATTGTATTTCAATGTTTGTATTCTATTTTGTGTTATTGTTATTAACTTGTATGCTAAATTTATCTATATCCTAGATTTTTTTAAAGAAAAAGTAAATGTATCTCCAACGTATCAATATCATCGTTTTTTAGAAATATATATATTAAAAAAATATTAAAAAATGACGCATCCTTAGACGTATCCGTATCTTAGTTTTTTAGAAATTGACAAATCGTCGTATCCAATCATATCTGTATCGTGTAGCCGTATCTGTGTCTGTGCTTCATAGGTTAGAAACTTGGAACTTTTGGGCTTGTAGGCTCATTACCGGGTCCATTAGGTTTGTTTCCCCCCCTTTTTTTTTTTCCTTTTTTTAACAGAAACACTTTTCATTATGTAGGGAAAGCTATACTGAAAAAGGGAAGAGAAACAACTCCCTCAGGGAGAATCAACCTCTTATACCTCAACCACTCATCTAAATCAAGCATTTCAAATTTGTGGAGCCTGGTTTCTATGATCTTTGTTTGAGCTGCTCTCTCCGAGCACACGATTGGCTCGGCAGCAATAAGAGAACCTTTCATGAGGAAGAGAGTGACTATTTCTTTTGGAAGTCTGTTCTAATTTTAGCTTGTTCTTGATGTCTTGAGTCTAAGTTCTTCAGTAAAAAATTCTCGTAGAGGCATGTGGAAGTGTTTTTTTTTGTAATTTCCGTCGAAAGGGAAAATTCTCCCACCTTTTGTAATTTTATCTCATCAATAAGTTTCTGATTGAAAAAGAAGATATACTTTTGTTAAATTCCCTTTCCTGTATATGCCACTAGGCAGGTGTTTTGTTCAACATCCCATTCACAACTTTTTCTATAGTTTCATCACCTTTCACGAGACTGCGTTTTCATCTATTGTGTGTTTGGGCAAGTAAATGAACTTGGCTATTCTTTGCATTTCATAGCAACCACTACATTATATAACTTGGCAATGAATCTAGCAAGTGTAATTAGAGAATAACAAACCATAAATGAGCTAACAAATGCATGTGAATGTGTCCCACGAAGTGGTATGCCAAATATCCTCCCAGCTGCAACATTGCTGTATAAAAGAGAGGGAATATATTTTAGCTTATATTAAAAGTTTGAAGCTGCTGATAGAGATTGCCGATATATATACTCTTTTTTCTAGTTTCATGAGTATCTCGCCAATTTACCAGCACTTTCACTGATCTCATAGTATATATACCATCAAACTCACAGAAAATGGTAACTTTTATGTCCTCTAACTTAAGCCATTGAAGTGAAGGAATGACAGGCAGATGCATACTTTTATTTCCTCTGATATATATGATAGGCAACAATCAGAAGTAACAGATCAACTGGTGTAATCTCTTTCTCCCCTAAAAAGCTACTTTTGTTAAGAGCAAGTCAGGAATAAGTTCATAAAGAAACCATAGGTTGAAAAGAAACAAAGAAACCGTCAAAAGATTATTACTAGAAAGGACCCAAGTGCTATCTTTTAAAATAAAGAAAAATTACGGTATATATTATCCACCCAATGTTGAGTAAAATGATGTAGGGTGGTAGGCAGTATAGGTTCTTATGTTTATTGTGTTAAATTTATTTATTTTATTTATTGAATTTACAGTTATAGTTAATAGGTCAAATTGTAATTAATGAGTGGTTTATATAGCAAGTGGATCAATTATTTATTGTTCAAATATTAATTTCCATTCTATTTAATTATTCTAGAACATGAGAAGAATTTAATTTCCAAGAGAAAACACTCATATGTTCTCCCTTTAATAATTTAAGTACAATTTTGTAACTTTGGAGAGTTTGGTTCAAATTTAATTTTAAAATTTTTTTGTTACTTAGGCTTTTCCATCCAAATTAAAAATCTTCATTTTTTGATAGTGAAATATTGAAGATAGTCAAATGCGACCTTCTTTATTATGTATCAAAATGAAGACTTAAAAATAAATGATGTAGAACATCTTATGTCTTCTTGGAAACTTTCTTGTATTTTCTTCAAGCTCTTGTTTACTTCTTGAACTCTTCTTGTTTAAAGTACCTAGGCTTTTACCGTTTGGTAACTTAGTTTTAAGTTAGTAGCCAGCTGGTTTAGTTTAACTTGTTCATCCGATTATAAGGAATTTTCCAGCTAGGCCTACTTACATAAAGGCTGCTGGTTGTATTTTGGCAATTATGATCATTCTCATCTTCATAAAATTCTCTCCATTTAGTTTACATCAATAAATATATCATAACAAAAATATAAATGTTCCATTATTACTTACGAAAATATAAAATCTTTAAAAAAAAATATTGCAGAGTATGAACTAAAAAACAGTGATTTACTAGTCAGAGATAAAAGGAGAAACACTTTCATCCATTTGGTGATGTTTTGGTATAATACCAAAAGTCTGATTTTGAATGAAAATGATCTCTCTCAAATGAGGAGAGGAAAGCTTTATTTATAGAGGGGAAAACAAAATATAGCTTCTATCTTTTACAACTGAATTACAAAACTAACCGAATATAGCTTCTGTTTTTACAACTAAACACTAACAATAAAAACTTACAAACTGAAGTTTTGTTATTTACACCATATTCCACCCCCCTAAAATTCAGACTCGTCCTCTAGGTTTATCAAGAAGCTAACTGGAAATTATCAGGAACAAAGTAGGGTTTCAAATCTGCTACATTGAAAACTGGATTGATGTGAAGGTCAATCAGTAGCTCAATGCGATAAGCATTCAAACCATGTCTTTGTAGGACTTTGAAAGGCCCCATTTGTCTATCTTTCAGCTTGTTGTAAGTTCCAGCTGGGAACCTTATCTTACGTAGTGGATCATTACAAGGTCTCTTTCTTTAAAATTGACTTCTCTTCTTGACTTGTGTCTTTAGTTTCTTTGTAAGACTGTATGGTCTTCTTTAAATGGTCATGAACTTCTCGGTGCAATTCTTCTATTCTTTCAATCATACTTTCAGTTTCAAGACTAATGTCCATAGAAGGTAAATTGGCAAGATCAAATGTGAGTCTAGGAGGTTGAGTATATACTACTTCAAATGGGCATCTTCCCGTTGATCTGTTCTTCATGTTATTGAAAGCAAACTCCGTTTGAACAAGGGACAAATCCCATTGCTTTGGTAGTGAACCACTTAAGATATTTCTCAAAGTTCTATTAGTTACTTTAGTTTGGCCGTCGGTTTGTGGATGTAAAGTAGTGCTGAATTCCAAACTAGTGTCAAACTTCTTCCATAAAATACGCCAAAAATGACTTGAGAATTTCACGTCTCTATCTGAGACGATTGATTTTGGTATTCCATGAAGTTGAACTACCTCAAGAGGTTAGCAATATAGATTGCATCACTATTGATTATTTCCTTTATTGTGAAATTTTATATTGTACTTATTGTATTATATTTGTTGTATTTTATTCTTTCCTTATTTGTAATTATTTTATTCTTTCCTTATTTGTAATTATTTTATTCTTTCCTTATTTGTAATTGGGTATTTCTTCTATTTAAGAAACCCTTTCCTCCCAAGATTAATAAGAAAAAAAAATAATGTTTTTTTAGCATGGTATCAGAGATGGAAAATCAAAGTTGTGTCTAAAATCCAAAAAACCTAGCCGCCATAGCTAGAATCCTAGCCTATCATTGTCGAAACCCTAGCTGCTGTCTTAAATAGCACACCTTACTTCCGATCATAGGTCATCTTCTCAAGTTGGGGATTCTAATCTGGCTTGAATAAGTACAAACCGATGAGGCAAGCCATAGTTGCACGAAGCCATCACATTGTCGCTGTCTTTTGGATTTTGTTTTAAGTGTTGCAACTTCAACCCCATCTTAGGAAGAGCTTGCGTACCTCAGAAGAGTTCACGCACCTTTATTGATTCGGTGAATGGTGATTGTTCCAATGGAACCATCGGTGGAATCCTCTTAATCTCAACGGAATCGGCTAACCCCCTCTTCTTTGTTCAATATTCCTTTTCATGAGTTTGCATCGTGGAGTTCTGTTGTTTCGTGTTTGTAGAAGCCATATAAAATCAGTGTAAACTGGTTCAGTTTTGTTTCAACAGGTCTGGTCTGATTTTTTTTTCAACCGGTTTTGTTTCAAATCAGCAAATTGCAGATGTGCTCACAAAAAGATTACTGAAACAAAACTTTGATTACTGTGTCAGCAAGTTGGGCCTTATTGATAGTTACGCTCCAACTTGAGGGGAGTGTCAAAAAATAGTTTGTAACCCTAGGGGTATTTTAGTAATTGTAAGTACCCTAGGGTTTCCCACTAGTCTATTTATTTGGCCTATTCTCTTGTACTTTGTATATCAGAATTAATAATAAAAAGCAGTCTCTATCGTGGTTTTTTCTCCCTGATCTAGGGTTTTCCACATAAATCTTGTGTTTCTTTCTTCCTTTTATTTTCAACAGTTTTGAATTTTAAAACTCCTCTTAATCACTTCAATGAGTTTTTTCCTAATAATCGGCTGTCTTCTGATTTACCAATTAAATTGTTTGGGTGTACTGCTTATGTCCATACTTCTCCTCTTTCTCAAACTATGCTTGATCCTCGAGCCACTAAATGCATTTTTGTAGGCTACGTTTCTCATAAGAAAGCTTACAAATGTTTTGATCCTTTGACCCACAAGTATTTTGAGAGTATGGATGTGTCTTTTTTGGAAAATCACCCTTTTTTGGCCCAAATTTTCTTTAGGGGGAGATATCTAACCTTGAAGACAATTTTTGGGATACTTTATCTCTCTCAAACATTAGTGGTCCTGCAATTATGAGCTCTAGTCCTTCGATACCAAGTATGGAGAGTTCTTCTTCAGGGGGAGAAACACTATAAAATGACTCTACAAGTCGAAATCTTAAACTTTAGGTTTATACTAGAAGAAACTTGACTCAAAGAGTCCGAGATCAGACAATTGACTTATCACAGGACCAATCAAATACTCCGATGAATGATACTGAAGATCCAGTTATTAGACACTCTACTCCTACTTCTCCTAGTTCTTCATCTCCTTCTAATCCTTTACCTGATGTCTCTGATCTTGATATTCCAATTGCCCATAGGAAAGGTACTCGTAAATGCACCAAATATCCCATTGAAGACTATCATTCTTATCATAAATTGTTCGAATTTCATAAAGCCTTCACATCCAAAATAACCAACCTATTTCTTCCAAGGAATGTATAGAAAGCCCTAAATGATTTGAATTGGAAATTAGCAGTGATGAAAGAGTTCAATGCACTGAAAAAAAATTGCACATGGGACATAGTCGAACTACCAAAAGATAAGAAGACGGTGGGATGTAAATGGGTGTTCACTATAAAATGTAAAGCTGATGGTAGTATTGAAAGGTACAAGGCCAGATTGGTTGCCAAGGGGTTCACTCAGACCTATGGCATTGATTATCAAGAAACATTTGCTCCAGTAGCTAAAATTAATTCTATTAGAATCTAGTTGTCTGTGGCAGTTAATTTTGATTGACCTCTTTATTTGATGTGAAGAATGCTTTTCTCAATGGGGATCTTGAAGAAGAGGTTTTTATGGACTTGCCACCTGGTTTTGAGGTGAATCTCAGGATTAACAAAGTGTGCAAGTTAAAGAAATCATTATATGGGCTTAAACAATCTCCCAGAGCATGGTTTGAACGGTTTGGAAAGGCAGTCAGTCACAAGCTATGGATTCAGTCAAAGTCAAGCTGATCATACTATGTTCTATAAACATATTGGAAGTGGTAACTTGGTCGTTTTGATAGTGTATGTTGATGATATCATTCTTACAGGTAATGATGAGAGAGGACTGAATATCTTGGAGAAAAACCTTGTTAATGATTTTCAAATCAAGGACCTGGGAACCTTAAAGTATTTCCTAGGAATGGAGTTTGCCAGATTTAAAAATGGCATTCTTGTCAACCAGAGGAAGTATATTCTTGACCTAGTGAATGAGACAGGTTTACTTGGTTGCAAGATAGCAGAAACTCCTATTGAGCAAAATTTAAAATTGGTTGCTGCAACTGAAAAGGAAGTAAAAGAAAAGGAAAAGTACCAAAGGCTTGTAGGGAGACTCATATACCTCTCTCACACACGTCCTGACATTTCTTTCGCATTTAGTGTAATAAGTCAGTTCAGGCATGCTCCCGGGTCAGTTTACTTTGAAGCAGTTTATAGAATTTTGAGATATTTGAAAGGTACTCCAGGAAAAGGTATATTATTCACGAAGCATGACCACCTAAACATTGAGTTTTACATTGATGTTGATTGGGTAGGAAGCACGACTGATAGAAGATCTACTTCGGGGTATTGCTCTTTTGTTGGAGGAAATCTGGTTACTTGGCGAAGTAAAAAACAAAGTGTGGTTGCAAGAAGTAGTGTTGAAGCAGAATTTAGAGCATTAACCATGGTATTTGTGAGGGCATATGGATAAGAAGACTATTGGAAGAATTGAATTTTTCTCAAACAATGCCCATACGCATCTATTGTGATAACAAGTCAGCAATTTCCATTCCCCACAATCCAGTCCTTCATGATAGGACCAAACATATTGAAGTTGATAAACACTTCATAAAGGAAAATATTGATGCAAGAATAATATGCATTCCTTTTCTCCCGGCAGCAGAGCAAATCGCAGATGTGTTAACCAAAGGTCTTCCAATGTGGCAATTCAACAAGTTGATTGACAAGCTGGCTATGAGTGATATCTTCAAACTAGCTTGAGGGGGAGTGTTGATTATTTCCTTTATTGTGAAATTTTATATTGTACTTATTGTATTATATTTGCTGTATTTTATTCTTTCCTTATTTGTAATTATTTTATTTTCCTTATTTGTAATTGGGTATTTCTTCTATTCAAGAAATCCTTTCCTCCTAAGATTAATAAGAAAAAAAATATATTATTTTTAACATCATTTTTTTGCATGCTAGAAAATGGGCCATTTTGCCGAAATGATCCACAACCACCATGACTCCATCATATACCCTCTTTGTGTTTTGGGTAGACCAAGAACAAAATCAACAGAAAGGTCTTCCCAAATGGTTGTGGGGATCGGTAATGGAGTATATAATCTGGCATTTGTAGAAGTTCCTTTGGCTTTCTGACAAATAGCACATCTTTTGACAAAATTATTAACATCCTTTCGAAGCTGTGGCCAATAGAATCGTTTGGATACTAATTCAAACGTTTTATCTTGGCCAAAGTGCCCTACTAAACCTCCGGAGTGAGCCTCTTTTAGGAAGGCTTCTCGAAGAGAAGTGTGAGGGATACATAGTCGTTCTCCTTTGAATAGGAAGCCATTCATAATATGGAAGTCTTCAGCATTCAAATAGTGAGTACATTTGTACCAAATGTCTGCAAAATCTTTGTCATTCTCATATAGTTCTGGAAGGGAGAAAGTCGTTACTTCCGTGGCCAAAGTAGTAAGAATTACGCCTTTTCGGCTTAGGGCATCAGCCACTTTATTTTCTTTGTCCGATTGCTGTTTAATGACAAAGTCAAACCTTTGTATGAAAGAGATCCACCTTGCATGCATACGGCTTATGTTCTTCTGAGATTATAAGTATTTTAATGAGAAATGATCTGTCAATAAGAGAAACTCCTTGGAAAGTAGATAATGTTCCCACTGTTTAAGGGCTCTAACAAGAGCATACAACTCCTACTCACAGGTACTCCAAGTTTTTCTTGAGTTACTAAGCTTTCCGCTGAAGTATTCAATTGGGTGTCTTGCTGAGACAAAACACCACCAATTCCTACTCCATGAGCATCCACTACTACTTCAAATGGGGCAAACATCTGGTAGTTTCAAAACAGGGCTTGTGCTCAACTTCTTCTTAATACAATCAAAGCTGGTCTGTTGTTTTTTACCCCATATGAAGCCGCCTTTTTTCAAACAATCAGTAATCGGTGCTACAATGGAGCTGAAGTCTTTAATAAACTTCCTGTAAAATGATGCTAAGCCGAGGAAAGCTTGGATATCTTTTATTATTGATGGAGTTGTCCATTGAGTGATTGCTTCAATCTTCTTAGTTGTCCATTGAATGATTGCTTCAATCTTCTTTGGATCAACTTTGATTTGATTTTGGCCAATTAAGAAGCCAAGAAAAGCAATCTCCTTCATAAGAAAGTGGCATTTTTTGTGATTGACGTACAACTTGTCGGTTGTCAAAGCTTGAAATAAGCTACGAAGATGTTGTAAATATTCTTCAAGGTTCCTGCTATAAACTAAAATATCGTCAAAATATACTACGATAAATTTACTAAGGAAAAGATAAAGTACTTGATTCATAAGTCTCATGAAAGTGCTTGGAGCACTTGATAAGCCGAATGGCATGACAAGTCATTCAAACAAGCCTTCGTTAGTCTTAAAGGCCATTTTCCACTCATCTCCCAGCCTAATTCGTATTTGGTGGTATCCACTCTTCAAATCCACCTTTGAAAAGATTAAGGCTCCTCCAAGTTGATTGAGCAAATCACTTATTCGAGGAATTGGAAAACGATACTTCACCATGATTCGATTGATGGCTCTACTATCCATGCACATTCTCCAACAACCATCTTTTTGGGGCGTGAGTAGAGTTGGTACTGCACACGGACTTAAGCTTGGTTTAATGTGTCCTTTTGACAACAATTCTTCGATATGTTGGCGGAGAATTTCGTACTCCTTCGGACTCATCCTATAGTGAGGTAAATTCGGTAAAGTAGCTCCCAAAACTAGATCAATGTGGTGTTGTATATTTCGCAAGGGGGGCAGCCCCTCGGGTTCCTCTCTAAGAGGAAATTCATCGAACAGCTTTTATACTTCCGATGGGACTCCATCTTTTTGTGTTTCCTCGGACTTCTCGCCAACAACAAGTCCAAGGATGTCAGCCTCCCTTTCTTTCATCAATGTTTGGCCACTGATTGTAATAAACAAGTGGCTGCTGTCTTCTTTTTTCACTTTTACACCCACATCATTCTTCTTGTTTAGTAGAAGTAGTACCACTTTCTTACCCATCCATTGAAATACGTAAGTATTTTCTCTCCCCTTATGCAAGGTTTGAGTGCCAAATTGCCAAGGTCTTCCCAAAAGAATATGACATACATCCATGTCTAACACGTTGCACACTATTTGGTCTTTATAGCTACTACCGATTGAAAGAGAGATGGTGCAAATTTTACTTACTTATGCTTCGCCGCCTTTTTTCACCCAACTTACTTACTTATCTTGTAAGGGTTTGGATGAGCTTCCACCTTAAGATTTAAGACTGCCACTAGCTTTTTGGAGACAAAATTCTCACTACTTCCACAGTCTATAATGACATTGCACACTTAATTGTTGATTGTACACCTTGTTTTGAAGAGACATGCCTTTGGGGTTTAGAATCTTCTTTAGAAGCGATTAACATCCTTTGAAGAACACAAGACAATCTATCTCCATCATGTGGTTCAATAAATTCAGCCTCCTCTTCATTTTCTTCATTGTTTTCAGTCAACATTTCTTCTTCCTCCACCATGTAAGCTACTGTTTTTTGCTGAGGGCACGCATTGGATAGATGACCAGCTTGGCCGCATCGAAAACACTTGCCCAAAGAGGGCCTATGGTAAGGATTTTGAGTTTTCTTTCTTGAGAACTGCCTCCGTCTTCTTTTCCTTGGCCCCTTCTAGATTATCTCTCTTTCCCTTTGGTCAAAGGTGGAGGATTTGGTAGGTCAGATGTTTTATTTGCAGCATTCACCTTCCTACTTGTGGAGGCTTCCCATGCAGTTCTTCTTGATGAATTCTTGGAACGAATTTCATTCACTTCTTCAATTGCTTCAGCAAAGAAAATAGCCTTAGATAATAAGTGAAAAGGTTGTAGTTTTACCTTTTCTTTGATGTCCATGCGTAGGCCTCCAACAAATCTTGCAACCAAATGTTGTTCGTTCTCTATCAAGTTCGTTCTTGCTCCCAATCAATGGAATTCTTTAATATAATCAGCCACCGACCGTGCTCCTTGCCTACAATTTTGGTATTGGTTGTACAATATTTGCTCATAGTTGGGAGGAACCGTTCTTTCAACAATCTTTTCATCTTTTCCCATGAATGAATTGGTCATTTACCATTTCTCCTCCGGTTGACTTCTAGCTGGTCCCACCAAGCCGATGCACCGGTTTTCAACTTTTAAGGCAACTAGATGCACTTTTTTGTGCTCGGGAGCGTTCATGTAGGTGAAGAAGCTTTATGTATTTTTTATCCAATCAAGAAATACCTCAATGTCACACTTCCCATTGTATATTGGCAAGTCGATCTTCATTTTGTAGTCATTCGAGTTACTTCTCATTTCAAATCCCTCACCTCTTTCTCTTCTTGGCACAAAAACTCTTCTTGATCATATTCACTAAATGAGTTCTATTCTTAGTTTTCTTGATATCTTTCTTGGGCTATCTATGCATTCTTGGAGGTCTTTCTTGATGAATTTCTTGTTGAAACTGGAAATTTCTTGGTTGTCTAGCACCATGTCTACCTCTTCTTCCCCATTCTTGAATGAATAGTTGATCATTCCCCCGATTTTGAGGTGTGGCTGCCCACATTTCAACCCTTCGAGTAAGAGTTTCCATACTTTCTTGGAGACTCATTAAACTGCCATGAATTCCCTCCAAAGAGTTCTCAACGGACAGAAAGCGTCGTGTTGTAATTCTTGGAGAGAGGGTGGGGTTTCTTCCACCTCTTGTCTTGTGTACGAGCATCTCCTCCATTCGGATGGGCTACTCTTCTTTCGGCCATCAGTCCAAGGATTCTTGGAGCTCTGATACCAATTTGGTGTAATACCAAAAGTCTGATTTTGAATGAAAATGATCTCTCTCAAATGAAGAAAGGAAAGCTTAATTTATAGAGGGGAAAACAGAATATAGCTTCTATTTTTTACAACTGAATTACAAAATTAACAGAATATAGCTTCTGTTTTTACAACTGAAAACTAACAATAAAAACTTACAAAGTGAAGTTTTGCTATTTACACTATGTTTTATCTTCCAATCCATCCCCACTTCCAATTTTCTTAAAAGGAAAACTTGATGTAAATGACTATTTAATTACCGTACATATATCCTCATTGCTGGATGTTAACCTCTTTGCAAAAGGCTTCCAATTCCACTGTAGATGGTCAAAATGGATCAAAGGTTGTACTCATTTACCAACTATTCACTAACCTTTGAATTTGAATGACAATCGTAGATTGAAAGAAGGCTTCAATCTTGGGAAAGCTCACACATCTCTAAGACAGCCGGCTCACTCTTATACAAGTTACCCTCATAAACCTCCCCCCATCCTATATTTCTCTCTTCAAGATGCCTACCATGGTTGTGCGGCAAATAGAAAGACTTAATAGAAACTTTCTTAAATAATAAAGTAAAACTTTTACATCTTTGGGATTATTAATGTGAAAATGAATGAGACTTATATCTGCCTGATACCCAAGAAAATTGACTCGAGATCTGTTTCTAATTATAGATCTCTTAGTCTCATTCCCTATGCTTATAAAATTATTGCCCGTGCCTTGTCAAATCGCTTGAAAAAGCTTCTTCCTTCTACCATTTTGCCCAATCAGCTTGCTTTTGTAGCTAACAGACAGATTCTTGATGCTTCCCTGATGGCGAATGAGCTCATTGATGATTGGACCTCTCGAAAAAAACCAGGGGTTGTCTTAAAACTGGATCTTGAGAAAGCTTTTGACACAGTTGGTTAGGACTTCCTTGATTATATACTCCAGGTTAAAGGTTTTGGTTGCCGCTGGCGTAATTGGATTAGAGGATGCATTTCTAGTGCGAATTAATCGATCATCATTAATGGCTGCCCTCGTGGCAAGATTCTTCCCTCACGAGGCATAAGACAAGGAGATCCTCTCTCTCCTTTCTTATTTATCTTAGTGGTTGATTGTTTGAGCGTCTTATCGACCATAGTTCAGCATTGGGTCATATTAGTGCCCATCCTATTGGTCATTTAGATTTTACTCTAACTCATTTATAGTTTGCTGATGACACTTTGTTGTTCTCTACTACTGAGAGAACTGCATATGGAACTTGTTTGCATATTTTTTAGAGGGCTCCTTCCTCTATTATTAACTGCCTGGATAGATTGGTTCGGGATTTCTTTTGGGAGGGTTCTCGTGGTGATGGTGGTGTTCATAATGTGAATTGGATGGTTTCTCAGCGTCCAAAATTATTGGAAGATCTTGGTATTGGCAATTTTAAGCATCGGAATTTGGCTCCTCGCGAAATGGACTTAGCAGTTTTTAATTGAACATGATACTTTATGGAGGAAGCTTATTGTTGCCAAGTATTATTCTACTGATTGTGTTTGGCCCCCCTGTCAATGGAGCTTCTTCTAAATCACCATGGAGGTATATTTGTCTGTCTTCTGAGTTGATTGCTAATCAGGTTAGTCACCGCATTGGGGATGGTTCATCTACGTCTTTTGGAATGACTCTTGGCTTAGTTGTGGAGTCCTTTCTACCACTTATCCGCGGCTTTTTCGTCTTATACAACATCCTGAGGTTACAGTTGCTAATGTTTGGAACTCATCTATGGCTGCTTGGAATTTGGACTTACGTTGTAATCTTACTGAGTTAGAAATTGTTGAGTGGGCCTCATTATCCCTTCATTTGACACCAATCCGATTGCGTGCTGCCCCTGATACTTGGTTGTGGCCTCTTGATCCATCTTTGGGCTTTAATGTTAAGTCTCTTATGGTTGATTTGGAAGGTGATCTGGATTCAGACTTGACTGATCTTTATTCGGTGATTTGGAGGGATAGATATCCTAAGAAGATTAAAATCTTTCTTTGGGAACTCAGCTGGGTGCCATTAATACTGTTAATCGTTTGCAGTGTCGTATGCCTTATATGTCTCTTTCTCCATCTTGGTGTCATATGTGTCACGAGCATGCTGAATCGTCAGTTCATCTATTTTTTCACTGTTCTTTTGCTACTGGCATTTGGAACCTTCTCTTGCCTCATTTTGGCTGGCATTTCGCTTGCTTTCATGATATTTTTGATGCTTTGGCCTTGGTGTTAGTGGGACATCCTTTTGGTGGAACTAAGGTCATTTGGTTGGCTTTTATCCGTGCTTTTCTTTGGTGCTTATAGGGTGAAAGGAACAAACGACTTTTTCATGATACATGTTTTTCTTCTGTTTGGTTTTTTGAGTTAGTTTTGTCTACTACTTTTTCTTGGTGTAAATTATAGCACCCTGTCTCTCATTTCAATTTATCTTTCTTAGTCAATAATTGGCGATCTCTATTGAAATTCTTCGGGGTCTTCCTCTTATTCATATTAATAAAGTTTCTTTTACCAAAAAAAAAGTAAAACAGTATATGAGCATCTATTCCCATATAGAAGTATGTATCCTAAAGGAACAGTACTCAAAGAGAAAAAAAAAAAAAAAAAAAGTAGATATGGCGCAAGATTATTGGCAGAGATGAAAGGTTACCTTGTTGCATCAAATGAAATGTTTGTTTCTATCACAAAATAATAATAATAATAATAACAATAATAATAATAATGCAAGATTATTGGTAGAGATGAAAGGTTGCCTTGTTGCATCAAATCCTCCAATATAGCAGTACTTTGAGGCGCTAATTCCACCATCTGGTCCCTAAAACCAAGTAAAAATTTCTTCTGGATGAGGATAAGCAAAATTCAGCACTTAAAAGAAAGGTAAACAATGAAAGAAATAGAAACCTGAGCTCGTCGAAGTCCAAACTCGAGAAGAATTTTAGATTTTCCAGCAACAAAACGATGTCTTGCAGCATTTGTAGCAACTAACGATGCATAATTAATAAGATTTACAAATGGAGTTTCAAGTAATTGAACTACCTGAAATAAAAAAACAAGTACAAACGTGAATTGATAAGACTATCTTGGATGAATACGAAGAAATATTTACATTCCCAGTCCAATGCTAACTATTTCGTTAGAGGAAAATTTTCTTGACACTTACAGCAACTGGCCCTTCAACCCTCACTAGAGGCACCTTTGGGAAAACAACTGACCCCTCTGAAATAGCATAGACTTCAACATCAGAACAGTCGATTCCTCTAAGATAATTGTAGAACGCGTCCTATATTTAATCAACAAAAGTCCTTCAGCATTAGAACAAGTGGTTCCTCTAGAGTCTAAAATAATTGATGCATCCTAATTATAAACAGCAAGAGTTAACTCACCAAACAAGAAGTCTTATGAAACGTCATCAAATTATCAAAATTGCATTCCAAAGTTAAAATGAAACATAACTAATGTGGTTGATATGTTAACTACCACGTGTGCGCTTTATCTAATATTAAGAAAAAACATGCAAATCAATTGAGGAATACTTTATTAAGCAAGGTGAGACCCACACCTCTTAGGTACATTGAAATGTATTTCTATTTCCGTGAATTAAAAAATGAAATATAGCATGCATTATCTTTATAATCATTAACAGTTAATGGTGCATGCCCTTGCATCGTGTCAAACAAAGGAAGTGACATGTGCCAATCTTAGTTAAGCTTTAAATTATTTAAGCAGCCGTACTTATTGAATTGAATATCTGAGTAATTTAAATACGAAGTGGTCTACCACATAAACCGAAGTAAAAGTTAGGTGTATACCATTCGCATAATCAGTAAATTGGGTTACCTCACAGGATGAAGGTAAAGACTTCTTGATAAAAGAGATTTCTTCCTCTGTGAATTTGAAATTAGCTATAAGCCTTATGCACTCTTCTAAACCAGCAAAAATTGTATATTCACCACCAAAAGGATTCTTCCGAAAATATAAATCAAACCTGGACCACAAAAATTTAACAAAAAAGGCTTCTAAATAAAAATAAGCATATTTTATCCCTCGAAGACATCTCCAATCATGACTTACAAGGGGCTGGAGAGTTCATATAACTTTTTATAGAACGAAAAAAAAAAAAATGATTTGCCCTGGTAAATCAACCATGTTGGAAAAAGCAGACTTTCATCTTCTAGATATTGTCGTAAATGTAATATCCTAGAAAAGGCCGAATTTAGTTCTAATTATTAAAAAAGAAATGTAAGATGCAGCCCATGCTTAAACAAATTAAATGCCAAGCTTAATTTCCAACCTCCAAACGTTGGATTTGTTTTTGAAGCTTAATATGTTTTTCCAGATTAACATTACAAAGACACTCCACAACTCAGAAATAACAATTTTCAAACCAACTCCTAATTCAACTGGTTAAAACATACCCTTCGTCCTTGACCAAAGAGTTAGAGATTTGAATCTCTCTAACTCCCACATGATATTGAACTATAAAAAGGGGAAAAAATCCAAACCAGACTAGTGTATCAACTACAGCATCAAGTAATAAAATAGTTTGAGCAAAAGCTCCAACAAAATTGTTTAACCTCATAACAGAAGAAGATTGAGGTTGGTAATTCAAAATAAAGATTCTGTTCATTTAGAAAAGTGGAATCAAAGTGATTGATTAACCATAATAGTTGTGCATAGACACTTCCACTTCAAAATTCAGAAATAACACTTTTTTCTTTTGATATTCCAAGAGTGTCTGTACTAGTTTATACACATCTTAACTATTCTCAAGGAACGACTATCTACTCTACTACATTTAGTAGCCAAAGAAACTTGTGGGATATTAAATCTTAGGTAGATGGCTATCAGGGGTTAAACTCATTCCCTCTAAACCTTTTATTATTTCCATGGCCCTTACTGACTGGTAGACTAAACCTTGGTAGTTAGAAATGACAATTCGCAACCCAGATTAATGTATTACCTACAAGCGATCAGGTGTTTCTTCACAAAGACATGACACCAAAAGAGCTAATTATGATCGCATTTGAGGAAAAATTTAAGCAATCACATGAAGATAACCAGATTTTTAAGAAACGGGGATTAAACACAGAACTTACTCAAAAGTCAAAACTACCGGAATGCAAAAAAATCTAGGCCAAACGTTGAAGGCCATAGAAAGTTGGTGGATGAGTGAGTCCTTCAATAGATTTTCATTGAGAAGGAATGAAATAGGTCGAAGGGCATAGAAGCCAAAAGAGAAACATAGGTTTCACCAGATACTGGATTGTTTTTTTGCAATTCATGCAACGCCACCAAGTCATAATCCTAAACCTCACGATTTTATCTTTAAACACTAATATTCTTAATATACAGGAAACAAAGAAAAAATTCAAACAGTAATAACCTCCTCCCCCGACTCAATTTCACAACTTCCCAACTCTATAGCAAGCAATTTGAAAACCAAACACGACAGCCGAAGTAATGAACAAACCAAATAGAAAAAGAAGAATTAAGATAAATATCGTGCGGTCACTAGTGAGATTGAATACCAACAGATTCCAATTAAAAAACACGAATTAATTAATAAAAGAGGTATTTCCATTATCGGCAACAGAAAGGCATTCTGTAAAGAGAGTAAGAGAAGAAAGAACTTACACAGCTCGCTCGTTATGCTTGCCGGCTTTCCAATAAGCATAAGCCATGGTGAACTGATAAAGATCGGTTAGCAAAGGAGTAACCATGGGGTTGGTAGGGCCGTGTATGAGCCGACTGAAACAATCGGCATTTCTAGGCCCGTTCGCTTTCTCCATAACGAAAAAGAAGAAAACCTCGAGAATTGCAGAGAATGAATTGAAGTCTGTGAAGAAATAACTACATAGCAAACCTCAGAAATCAAATTCGCGGGAAGTATTGAGCATGAAGGAAGGCGGAAACAACCCGGATATCGGAAGTCGATCGTACATCACACGATAGAGAGAGAGAGAAGGAGACCGTTAAAGACGACGAAAAAGAAGAGAGTAACTGACCACCAAGTCAAAGTTGAGAGCTTTTCTTGTAGAGCGTGTTTGGCCGAGGAGTTTGGAAATAGGAGATATGATCTTCACTCCTTATTTGACTCTATAAATTAGTAGACTTTCAACCATGTGACAAATTTTACAATTTAAATCACCACTAATAATCTATTTATCCTTTCACATTTTACTTCGATCAAAGAAGAAGAATTTATACCCTAAATTTTTAATTATGTTAATTAAAATTTTAAAACTAATAATGGTTAAAGTTATTACACTTGTATAATAACTTTTAGTTTTGTAGTTATTAGATCATTTAATTTTAAAATGTACAAAGTTCCTCTTTGATAACAAATTTGATTTTAGTTTTTTTATTTTTAAAATTTATATTAGTTTTCTCCCAATTTTTTTCTATAGTTTTATCTAATTCTTAATCTAATTAAACACGTTATTAAAACTTTTTTTTTTTTTGGAGTTTTCAACAAACTTAAAGAACTTGAATTGATTGAAAATATTTTTAGAAACTAGATGAAAAAAAAACTCATAGGTAAAAGTTGTATGTATGCTTTTAATTTAAGAAAAAAAAATAGTAATCAAACAAGGTCAGATCCACATATAGATTATAAATGTTTCCAAAGGACTGAATAGCAAGCTTCCTTAAGACTTGATCATCATAAATTTGGTAACAATTGTCTAATTATATATGTAGGAGTCGTTTAGAAATAGTGATTTTGAAAAAATTGATTTATAAAAAATGACTTATATACGATTATTTTAATGTTTGATTGTACACTTTTAAAATGACTTTTCTATACTCCAACGCAATTTTCAATGATTTATAGACATATTTGAGATGTACTTTTAAAATACATATTTTAAGCTATAAAATTAGTTTGGTAAAAATGTTATAAATCATATTAATATTTGGTTTCATATTTGCATTAAACGTATATTTAAATTATTCGTGTTTTTTTTTAAAGGTACTCTTAAAATTGTTAAATTACTGGGAAAAAAAAATACATTTGAGCTTAACAAAATGAAGGGTGGCGGACAAAAAAAATATACAAAGAGAAATAAATATTTAAGAGAAAAAGAATAGAGAGCTACAAAAAATTTTCAGAGAAAAATGTTAGAAATAGAGGAAAAATTTAAAGAGAGAAACAAAATTGTACTATTAGATAATTTCTAGAAATTTATTAAATATAATAGTACAACTTCATGGGTTTTTTTCCAGTCAAATTAAAATTTTGATTTCTATAGTTTTGGGAAAGTTCAAATTTATAGAATATTTACTTTTACCGGTTTAGGTAGTAAAAATGGGATAAATATTGTACCTTCAAAAAATATTTTACAAATTATATTCACACCTATTTATAATTAAAAATAATTTTATTTGCACCTTTTGCTTTTTTTGTTTTTTTTTTTTTAAATATTTTTTATCTTTCTTTTCCAATTTTATATTCTCGACAAACACGATAATATTAACAGAATTTTGTATCTTTTTTCTTCTAAATAAATAATTTATTTTAAACTTTTGGTTTTATCTTTTCCCTTTTGGTTTTTTGTTTCTTCCCAATTTTAGACCCTTTCACGAACAGAATAACGAAGAATTTTTTTAGTATTAGTAATTAATTTTGAACTTGTTCATACCTTTCATAGAAATTATACACATCATTTCATATAAGGAATAAAATACAAGTTATTTTTCATTTTTTTCTTTTTGCCCCAAATTTCATTTTCAAAATGTAAAAAAAATAAAAATACATGGTTTATCTTACCAGAGAAATTTAAATGTTTCAAGAAAAATAGAAATGAAAGATTTTCGTTATTTTTATAAAAAAACATTGAATCATGTCACAAAATCTTTTCGAGAACTTTAAACTATTTTTCATTGATAAAGAGGTAGTATTATTATCTCTAAATTTAAATTATATCATATGTATTTTAATTTTATTCATCTATATATTTTTATATGTTTTCTCTCTATACCATTAAATTTCATGTTAAATATTTAAAATTTAAACTTAATTATAAGTATACTTATTAAAAAATCTTATTTTCCCATTAATAATTATGTCCCAAAATTTTCTATCACATTTCATTTACATTTTAAATTAACTTAAAAACAAAAACTCACAGTTTTAGATACTATTTTTTTTAATCAATTAAGTTTATAGTAAACCTTCACTAATTAAACTCAATGAAAAATAAATTCGACCAAAATATAAATTTTGTAATAAAGACTCTGTCTTCCAACTAGTGTGTATATATAAGGGGAGGGGGAATCTTCACCTTTTTATTTTACCTTTTACTTGTTTTCATCATTTTTATTTTATCCTTTGTCACAACTATTCAGATTAAGATATCACATATATTACTTTTTATATACGGGTGTGATTTAGACAATAAAAATGAACAATCTAATTGCAAATACATTTAAACGGATACTTAAATTATTTTTCAATTATAACTATTCGAGTTAAAGTATATATCCTTTTGTGTATCGGTGCGATGTAAAACATATATATGTAAAACCACGATCTTAAATTGGAGAGATGTTTAAACGGTCCATCACATCTTTTACCTTTTAAAATTTCATGAACTCGTATTTTGTCTTTTTTTTCTCAAATAATAGTTAAATTTGTTCGGATCAAACAGTATAAAAAAAGTATTTGAACTATAAATTTCACATATATCATATATTATAAACTAATTTTAAATAAATGTAAATTCTATTATTTGAATTTTTTTAATTTGGTTTCATGCTACCATGATCATAACGATTTTAGCTATGAACATCAATTTTCATTGGAATATTCTTGGAAAATTCAAGGCAACGCAACGTATATATGGACTTCAACTCAATTCACCTCGAGAAATTATTATAAAAAAGAAAAATAAAAAAGGAAAAAAGAGAAAAAAAATCACTTCTAGATAATTGAAATATATTCGTTTGTACTTATGTTGTTTCCATAATATTAATTTTTTGTCGACATGTCGATATTTTCATTGATACTTCCAGTTTTCATGAGTTCGATATCAACATGCACGAGAGGCGAATCAATATTTCCATTGTAGTGCAGAAAAATCCATGAAACTTAATAATTAAGTGATAAAATATCTCTAATGTAAATATAATATAAATAGTAGACATGTTAAGTTTTTTTAAAAATCATAAAATGTTTAGTTACTAATTTAAATTTATTTTTTGAATTTTTTATTTTTATAATTTTTCAAAAATATCCATTGAAATTGAAATTTTATTGATATATCTATTGAAATTTAAGTAAATTTGAGACTTCGATAATTTTGTCAACATCAATATTTAGACATTGGTTGTCTCGTACATATACTATCACTTTTGTATTTATTTGTTTGTTGTTTCATGAACTTTTTCTCTGTTAAAAAGGAAGTCACAACCTTTAAACACTTTGTTTACTTTTATATATTTAAATATTATTCGTCTTGATCGTTCAAAAATTAATAAAGAAGGCTAAAATTTCGTTTGGTCCGTCAATTTTTCATTTCAATTTTTTGGTTTGTAAATTTCTAATATTTATTTTAGTTCTTAAAACTTTTTTAGATTTGTTTTATTTTTTATTTCTAAACAAATTAATGTGTACTAACATGTTAAACATGGCCATGATTTCATTTTCAAACCATATAAGGTAGGGATAAACATTCACAAAAGGAATAATAGATGGAAAAAAAAATATATCAAGGATCAAAATGTTTATTCATATAATTTTAAATTGTTTTGGGATTTAAATCTATATACTTTATTAAAAGGGGTGATAAGGAAGAATTTTTACTCTTCCTTTTTGTCTCTATACTTTTAATAAATGGCTACTTTGCCCTTCTATTTTTAGGGCACAATTCTTCATTTGTTGCTTGTTGAGCGATATTAGGACACGATAGAGATGTAACCTTAAGTCGACGGGACTGTTTGCACGAGATTTCAAGAGAATTTTATTTCGTGGAACTTGAACTTTGTATTTGTATTAATTTTGTGGAAAGTGAGTACAATCTCTAATGCATAATATTTTGATGTTTTCCAAATAAATTATAATCTTTAAGCTGGTTGATCTTCTTGAATGAACGACCTTTGGGCTTATTGTTCTTCTTGGATGATCGATCTTTGGGCTTGTTGATCTTCTTGGCCGATCGGCCTTTGAGCTTGTTAATCTTCTTAGACGATTGGCCTTTGGGCTTGATGATCTTCATGGATGATCGGCCTTAGCCTTTGGGCTTGTTGATCTTCTTAGATGATCGACCTTTGGGCTTGTTGATCTTCTTGGATGATCGGCCTTTGGGCTTGATGATCTTCTTGGATGATCAGCCTTGGGCTTGTTGATCTTCTTAGATGATCGACTTTTGGGCTTGATGATCTTCTTGGAGGATTAGCGTTTGCATGAGGCTTCTAGAGAAACTTGTTTCGTGGAGTTGACTTGAGTTGGTGTTGATGTTGATTTGTTGCGATGTGGTTCGATCTCTAGTACTTGATCCTTTAGTTCTCTCTCGGTTGAATGGGTATGTTTGATGTATAGAAGCGGGGTCGTGTGGATGTTCTTGAGCTTCGAGTCTTGGAAAAATGCTTTATCTTCAAAGGACTTTAGTTTTCAGAATGCTTGTATCTTCAAAGAACTTCAGTCTTCATAATGTTGTATCTCTAAAGTGTTGGGATTGGTGTCCTAATTCTCCCGGAGTCTCGTTGTTTGTAATTATACACATTGTTTTATGAATAAAATAATTGTTATTTCATTTTGACATTTACTCATATCCAATAAACAAAGCTCCATGGTTATCTTATGTAAACTTAAGCATGTATATGAGATATACAAGTGGATCATGCTTTAAGAGATAACCTAAATAAGTCTGTAGTATAAGGATTAAGGTGGGATACCTGATCCTGGTAACACTACGGATACGACCCGCTTTGTAGAGGTTTGTAAGTGTTGTAAACTACTACAGATGGTAGACTCTGACCATTCATCTGGAGACATGCGAGCGGGGGTATCCTATACAAAGAATTTGTATAAGACCAGACCATGAGATGACTAGACTCTGTATATAGTATCGTTGATACTGGAGACTTACACCTCACCTAAACGACCATAGGTGACACGATCTCAATCTTGAGTATTTTGGGAACTCCTGCCTTTGAGGGTGGTTCTTTGATTAGTATGGGTGAGAGTGGCCAGATTCCCAACTCAACATGCCTACCTTTTTGGGGTCTTGTCTGATTTGGGAGCTAAAAACTCAATACACAAGATAGGATTCACTCCTTTCCCGAAGCAGGGGTAAGTAGATAGATTACTCCCTTAAGGGCTGATTCTAGGGCTTGAACATAGTGGCCACAACTTCTCTTTGGAAGAGAGGACTCAGTCATAGTAGGATTATGACTTATGTTCATTAAAGGATTCAATGGTACTTAAGAAGTTAGATGTAACTATGGGGGCATAACGATTATTGGCCGAGCTATACTTACGAGCGATCTATGAAGGGTTGTCGCACTGTTGATTGGTTAAGATGGACGCATAATATATCTGTGGTAAGGAGAGTTTAGCTGTTGGTCTTTAGTAGAGTACCTAGTAGTTAACGGATGGTGGATCCAGTGACTAAAGAGTTTAATCAGTTATTCACGTACCATTGGATCTTCGAGCTACAGGTCCATAAGGTTCCCTTGGTAGCTCAATGGATTCAAGTTGAGGACCAGTTTTTGGTGTTGATTTGAAATGTTCAAATTGACAAGAGGTAATTCCATTATATATGATATGATCGGTATGGTGTATGAGATACATCAAGTGGAGGATTAATGTAAATGAGATTTACATTAAGTGCCATGGAATAGAAAAAGACCTATGGTTTATATGTTTCATGAGATGAAATATTAAAACTATAGGTTATAAATATATTATGACAAGTTAGTTATCATTTATATTTATAATATTATTAATTATTGGATATTTATCTCTTTTTCTCTAATAACCAATTGAGTGAGAGGTTATTGGTGGTTTCATGGTAACTGTGAGATAAAAGAAAAAATGTTTTCCTAATTTTAGTAAAAAAAAAGGAAAAGAAATAAGATTTGCAAAATTGTGTTTTTTGAGATTTCCAATCTCGGAAATTTCTCACCAAGAAGGTGTCAAGTAAATCGGATTTATTAAGCGACAGCTTGGAGTTAGCTAAACAATCGTGGAGTGTTCTTACACGCTAGACACTCAGTTAGACGATGAGCTAAACGATCACATAGATTTTGTTAGACGATCGCATAACTTTTCCTGAACGACTGGGCATCGACCTATACGATAGGTCGTTCCATCTCCTACTTGCTCAACGCAAATTCTGTAAGTGTAAATGATCTATAGTACATGAATAAGGTTGGGTACCTTATTCTGGTAACACTATTGGATACGGCCTACTCTGTAGTTGTTACAAAGAGTTGTAAAGTGCTACATATGATGTGATCCTAATTCGTACATGTTATGATATGAGGAGTGGGGACGTCCTATGCAATGAGTTTGCATAAGATCAGACCAAGAAATAAGTCACTTTTACTTTATAACGTTGTTTACTGTATAAGACTGACTATTTCAATTAGATGACCTAGGTAATTCGATCTTAATCCTGAGCTAACTATGAACTCCTGTTTATTCGGAATTATCCTTAGATTTGCATAGGTGAGGGTTGGCTCAACAATGCTGGCTCAATAAGCCTCCCATTTCAGGGGTAAGACCTAATAGATAGTTGAGGACATAGGGTGTAAGACGGAGTTCACGCCTACTTGATTTAGGGATAGGAGAAATGTTATTCTCACACGTACTAACTCCAAGTCTTGAACAAAGAGCCCCACCCTCTCACTGGGCTGAGAGAGTTTAGTTTAGTGATTGGATCACAAACCAGTTGTTCATTAGAGGATCAGTATGAACTTGAGGAATAAGACGTAATTTCGGTGGTAAAACAGATATTTGACCCAGCTATTATTACGAATAACTTGAGAAGGGTCGATTTGCTGATTATGGTTAAATCATGTGGACATAATATATCTACAGTGAGGGGAGGGCAACTGTGGGCTTTAGTGGAGTAACCCATTAGTTAACGAATGAAGGGTTAATTTGGTCTAATGAGTTTAGCCAATTAATCTCGAATCGTTGGAGCCCATGATTTGTAGGTCCACGAGGTCCCCCTACTAGCTCGTAATTGGATTAGCTCTAGAGTAGCGTGATAAGTTAATTTGAAACATTCAAATTAGAATTAAGGGAATTAGTAATTATATGAGATACAATTACTTGTTTAATTTGAGAATTAAACAGAATAGGAGAATTTATATTTAAATATGATTTAAATATATAAAGATGGATATGTGTAAAAATTAATTAAATATTTTATATTAAATTAATTAAATTTTATTTAAAAAATTAATTTTATAAAATTAAAATTTTCAGTTTTAAAATCAAAATGGATTTTAAATATCAAGTTTTGATTTTGAGATAAATTGAAAAATTGGAGAAAACCATGCACAAATGGAATATTGAGATATTCCATTATCCATCTTCTTTATGCTCACACAATACCCATTTCCTCTTATTCATTAACTCCAAGCATGAGCTGCAATTCATGTAGCTCTCTTCCTTGCATGATGATCTGCAATATGTTGAAGAGGTTGGAGTGAATTTGGGGACGCAACAAAGAAAATTTTAGCTGAAAATTCGTGGTGAAGAAAGTGTTCTTCAACAAGATTGTTGTTGTGAGCAATTCTTTATAATCCCTTGATTCAAGCTTGTTTTGAGTCCCACAACTCAATCTAAAGCCCTAAGAGAATAGTGGGGAAGATTTTGAGGTGGCCTGCAACAAGATTCGGAGAAGATTGCAGTTAGAGATCAAGCTTTGAAGAAGTTCTACAAAGATATGTCATGAAACTCACTTGTTTTTGCAAAATCATGCTTTATATTTTGCTAAAATTAATAAATTAGAGTGCTTAATGACCCTTGTTGCTTCCACTATTGTTGATACATTCCTACAATTGGTATCGGAGCATCATATAAGCATTTAATTCAATTTAATTTTGGTGTGGTGGGTGTTTTATATGAGTTATATGAAACTGATGCACTGATATGATTTTCTGAGTTTTGGCATTTAATTTCTCTTTGATTTCTCATTTAAATTTGCAATTGGCTCTTGCTTGATGAACTTATGTGTTCTTAAGAGTCTGTAATTTATTTGGAGTCATTAGAGTTGAAATTAAGTTGTAATTGAAGAAACAAGTGAAGATGGTCGAGCTGTTGTACCAGTTTTTTAGCTTCTGCTCAAAATCGTTGTTGAGGTTTAGTTGCTAAACGATCATCTAGTTCCAAGTGTTACATGATGTGAATAAAAGCTAGACGATCGTATAGCAATGGGCGCTGATCATTGTGATGTTGAACACTAAGCGATCGTGTACCTACAGGAGCTAGACAATGCTTTGATATGCTATACGATAGCACTACGCGATCGTTTAGTTTTGCGTGTGAACTAAACGATGCATTGGAGGTGCTATACGATAGCACTACACGATCGTGTAGCTGCGACGCGTGCTAACCGATGCGATGAAGTGCTAAGCGATAGCGCTAAACGATCATTTAGCTGCGGCTCTAAGTGATGCGTTCAAGTTCTATGTGATATAACTAAACGATCATGTAGCTACAGCACTGAACGACGTGATGATGTTCTATGCGATGGAACTAAGCGATCATTTAGTTGCGGCAGACACTAGACGATGACATGAAGTGCTAAGTGATGGTGTTAAGCGATCGTGTAGTTCTATCCGAGAGCTAAACGATTGCTCAATGCGATAGACAAAAGACACTAAGCAATTGTGTACCTCTGCCCAACACAAGGCGATGGTACTAGACGATAGCCTTCAACATTACATGATCGGCCTTAGCGAGATTTTGAGTTTGGATCGAGAGCAGCTGGTTCGACCGGTTTTCTCGAGGTCCAATCTAGTTCAACCTTAAAGGGTTTTTGGCTGGTCCGGTTCAGACTTATCCAGTTCGGTTCAAGATGCTTGGGTTCGGTTTGGAGTGGTTTAAGTGGTTCAAAGACGATTTTGAAGCTGTTTGTAATAGTTAGGCTTCTGGTTGTTTGTTTATACCAAAACTAAAACCATATCAGTCTGTGTTTAATTATTTATGCATTTGATGTATGTTATAATTAAATAAATCTTGTATGTGCATACAGTATGTCATTTAGATTTAAAATCCCACCATAGGAAGCATGTTACATGCATTGAAAGTATGATATATAGTATGCATGTTAAGGTTTCTTGTATTTAATATAAGTCATATTAAATATTGAATGCCTTTATGTATATTATGAATGTTTAGTATGTCTAAAGTTTTATAAGTTGTTATAAAATTGGGTTAGACGTTTAAAATCCATAAAGAACAATTGCATGCTCACGTAGGTTGACCACCTATTTTAAATAGCTAAAACTTATAAAACTCAGGTTACAAACTCAACCGGTATATAATCCTGTCTAAGGCTGGGGGTACTTAAGTTGACAGTTTATGGAACACTTCCTACCTGGGGATTATGGCCGAATTATTGAGCATTGGTAACCGGTTTTATGAGCATACGTGAGCGATGTGAGGTAATAAAAGGGTGTATCACCTAGACATCGTAGGTTAAAAATCCAATTATAAGCATTATACTTGGATAAACCACATAGACTTAGGGTTTTTTTATTAGCCGAAAACAACTTAAGTATAAATCTACCCAATAGAACACTTCAGTGGCAGATAATAACTTCTATATGATAAAGTTATTAGAACACTTTAGTGGGAGATTAATAACATATACGATACGTTATTTTTAGCTCTCACATCTCTAAGAGTTCACAATCGAGATTTAAGCGGTACTTCGTGTCACCTTGGGAGTGACCTCCATACGGAAAGTATTTTTTTAGCTTAAATCAAAGTTGTAGTGAATAAGAGGAAGTCGTTCAGACATAAATCAATTTATTCGATATATAGATTTCAACTGTCACGTCTCCACATTGTTTACACCGTGAGATTCATATGACCCTTCGTGTCACCCTGGGAGTGACCTCCATACAGAAAGTGTTTGTATGAGTCAATAACAAGGTAAATGGAGGAAGTTGTTTACAGTAAGTGGGTGAAGGATATATGTCAATATATCCTATGGTCTCTTCTGTTAGTTTGCATGGTGAGATTCCTATATAGCGCCTGCTGTTTTTCTTTAGGCGACTCTTGCTAGTCGTTTAACGACGGTTATCCCCTCGGAGGGTTGTAACATAGGATTTGGAATAACCCAGGCTTCAGTAAAATGAATAGGGTTTTATAGTTCTGTCTTGGATATTGTCTTTGAAGGAACTCTTATTCAAGAGTACCTACAAGCGGAAGTGGATCTTTGCAATTCATTGTGACAGAATTACTACATATACATTCAAAACATACTAATATGCATTCATAATGCTAAAGAGATCAAGAGATCATACCAGATGAAGATTTTTTCTTCACAGTGAGTCGAAAACCCAACTATCTACCTCGAACAATCACCACTCAGACAGAAGGAAACGAAGATGACACCACCACTCAGAGCCCTCAGTATTCTTGGAGTGAGAATCCAAAGTATGTGCTTTGTTCGGATTTGGTAGAGGGAAGGAGGAAGAGAGACCGTACACAACGATCAAGCAAGTGGGAGATGAGGTCGTCTATCGCATAGACAAGTTGCTTGATCGTTTAGGTGAAGTATACGATTATGTAGGAAAAAGTAAGTGATCGTCTAAACAATCGTGTAGGAAAGGGTAAGCGATCATATAAAAAATCGTGTAGGAAAAAGGTGAGCGATCGTCTAATGATCGCGTAGGAAAAACTAAGCGATTTTCTATACGATCATTTAGTAAATATCGGGAGCTAAACGATCACTTAGGAAAAGGTAAACGATCGTTTAGTTAATAGCGTGCGAAGGTGTAATTGGTAAGCGATCGCTTAGCAATATCGTATATGTAAGCAATTGTGCAGGCACTATCGTATAGGCACTGATTTTCTAAACGATGACACACTTTTTAACATAATGTCCGTGCCTTTATGCTCAACACACCGTCAACTATTTATGCATCTCAAAGTGATCTTTCAATACACTCATCCATTATTTAGAACAAAAGAGACGTCATCCCATTTCCTTTATAACCGTCCAATGAATGTGATCTCATCATATTCATAACATATAAGTTAATATCATATATTAATTATAATATTTTCCTCTACTAGATATAAATCATATTTATATCCAATTTCCCCCAAATTAATGTACCTCATACATAAAGTTAATTATATCATATTTAATTAACTCGTTCAATTATATCATATATAATTAAACTCTATCTTGTCAATTTGAACATTTCAAACTAACCTAAAAACTGACTCTCAATTTGTATCCAAGCTACCAAGGGGACCTTATGGACCTATGGCTCGAAGCTCCAACAGTACATGAATAGCTGACTAAACTCTTTAGTCATGATATCCACCATTCGTTAACTGCCAGACATTCCACTAAAGACCGATAGTTGAACTCTTCTTGCCATAGATATATTTCTATATCCATTGGATATAACCAATCATCAGTACGATGATCTTTCACAGATGCTCATAATTACAGTAGGCCAATTTACCATTTTGCCCCTGTAATTACATCTTCCTCCTTAAGTACCACTAATCCCTCTAATAAACAATATAACATAGTCCTACTATGTATGAACACCTCTCGGGCCATGAGAAGGTGCGTGGCGCCACATCGTTCAAGCCTTTAAGGGAGCAATCTATCTACTTACCCCTACTTTGAAGAAGGAGTGAACTTCATCTTGTGAAGCTGAGTTCCCAGCTTCTAAATCAGACGAATCCAAAAATGGTAGGTTTGAGTCGGCGCTCTGGCCACTCGCACCCATGCAAATCAAAGGACTGCCTTCAATGGCAGGAGTTCCCAACTCACTCAGAATTGAGGTCATGTTACCCATGGTCATCCTAGTGAAGTGAAGTCTCAGTCATGAACGAAGTTATATGACAAGACATTAACACTTCGAGGTCAAGTCTTATACAAACTCTTTGTATAGGATGCCGCCGTTCGCATGTCCACTACACGAATGATCAGGATCAAACCATCTGTGACAAGTTACAACATTTGTAACAATTCCACAAAGCCGACCGCGTCCGTAGTGTTACCAGGATAAGGTTTCCCTCCTATATCCATATAGTACAGACTATTTTTATTGTCACTTAAGACATGATCCACTTGTATGTCACTACATACATGCTTAAGTTGCATAAAGACAACCAGGGATATTAAGTTTATTGGTTTGTGGTAAAATAAAAAACATCTAAATGTACAAAGTCAAGTAGTGAAGTAAATATCATTTATATTATACATTAGCAGAGTTCGTACAAAGTTGTTTACAAATGATAACGGGCAGAAATGCACGTTATTACAGTACTAAGTTATTAAAAAATGCAGGTTTGCGTTGATAAAAGATATAAGATTGCGTCCAAAAGGCATTAAGTTCATGACATTGTAGTCGTAAGCGTTCATCGTATGAAAACAGTTAACTTTTGTATTTTTATGCAGAATATGCGTTGACGCAAGGCGGAAAATGCGATCACAAGAAATCAACGGTCGAGCATAGTGTTACTACAAGGCTTTGCGGTGATTTGTGCTCGCAAACATCTGCTCAAGGAGGATTGCCGCATAGAGTCACCGTAACTTGGTGGGCGCATCTGGGTGAAAAGCATAATAAATCACGATGGGACAGAAAGCTGATGACGGTCGAGTTCGAATTAAGTTGACAAGCCGTTAACGAATTACTGTAGCAAATACACTCAACTTTTCGGTGCCAAATATTCTGCACATCAGACAGAGAATTAATGCCATCCCATTAGTGCAATCATAAGAGAGAAGCAGCCTTTCACCCCGAAGCTCTTTAAATACCGAAGGCAACCTTCAGTGAAGGAATTTGAAGAGTTAGAGAATTTTCCTTTAGACAGAATAGCCTTGTTCATAGTTTTCCTTTTTATTTAGAAGGCAGAGCGAGAGAAGAGAAGTGACGTCGGAAGATCGCTCTAGTCAGCTTGAGAGAGAACCCTGAGGCATGAAAAGCAGAGAGAGGGCCGACTCTCGCGAGAGCGAGACTATCTTTTGAGCAAAGTAGAAAAGACAGTGTAAAACCCTTGGGAAGCAAGAGATTGCTATCAGGCTCTTTATTCTCATCTTGCATTGTTATTTTGTATTTCAACTCTTTATCTATAAAATGGAACTTGCCATTCTACATCTGTTCACTCTCTTAAAAGCACACATGAGTAGCTAACTTTATCGAATGGGTTGAGAAGAACTAAGCTAACATGACCTAGGATCTTCATTGCATGCGATTATCTTGTTTGAGAGAGAGTCTAAAGAAAGAACCTAAGACTTGAGAGAGCTAGGTTAGAATCTAGACTCGAGAGAGCAAGATTAGATCTGCATAAGTAGGAGATAGGGACTTAGAGATAATCTATGTTTGCCAATATGCATCGCATGCACCCTAGAGATAGGTTATGATATTATGTAGTCACCTTATTTGTGTGTGTGTCATTTGTCATCGCATAAATAAGAATAGAGGCTTATGTGTAGGTCCTACAGACTCATCGCATATATCACATGTGTTCTAGTACTAGAAGCCGTAGCATCTGCATTGAGAGATGATTTGCTATTGTATGTGTGTTGCATGATTGCATAACATGAACGCATCCTAGGAAGTGTTAGCTGAACCCCTTCTCAACCCATTCCCCGCATATTCATCGCATCTTCTGTATTATCAACTCTTTTCGTAACTCCGCCACATACATTTATTTTATACTGCAAACAACAACCTAAAACAACTATTTGATTTATTGGTTACCGCAAAGTCTTCTTGACAATTATCACTGTATATCGTTTTCCTTAGTCCCTGAGTTCGACCCTGGACTTGCCTGGAAACTCAGTAGGGTTTACACTTGGATTCTGCTGAGAAAACTTGTTACTCAATGCATTTCCATCACTACATTCCATTTCATAATTTCATCTCATAAAATAACGCATCAACAAACTACAGGACATGAGACTTTAGGACAAAAACCCCAACAATCTCCCACATGTCTTAAAGTGAAGTGGGGAGTACAAGGAAAAAGGTACAAAACAATAAACTAGGGCATAAAAATCCAGTGCAACAAAATCTCCCACTTGCCCTAGTCCAGCCGCGGGCGGTCCCGTAGACCCATGCTCTGAAGGTGACCCTCAAACACTGTAGCCGTGAGAGCCTTCATAAACGGATCAACAATGTTTTGCTCTGAGGCGATCTTTGTGACGATCACATCTCCTCGATACACTATCTCGCGGATCAGATAATACTTTCGCTCTATGTGTTTGCCGCATCTATGATTCCTGGGCTCCTTGGAGTTCACCATAGCACCACCATTGTCACAATAGAGGGTGATGGGCTTAGACATATCTGGAACAACTTCTAGATCTATCAAGAACTTTCTAAGCCAAACGACCTCTTTAGCAGCTTCACAAGCCGCTACGTACTCGGTGATGCACCCCTGCTTAGTGCTCCGTCACACTATAGCTCCTCCATTAAGAGTAAATACTGACCCTGAATTGGACTTTCGAGAGTCCTTATCAGTCTGAAAGTCAGAATTCGTGTATCCAGTAAGGACCAAATCCCGAGACCCATACACAAGCATGTAGTCCCTCGTTCTCCGAAGATACTTGAGGATGTTCTTAACTTCGGTCTAGTGATCTTGGCCTGTTAGATTGATATCTACTGACTATTCCCACAACATAGCAGATGTTTGGCCTAGTGTAGAGCATCGCATACATTAAACTACCAACGATAGATGCATATGGGACTCGTCTCATGTCCTTAACCTCTTGAGGCGTCTTAGGACATATGTTCTTAGACAAAGTGACTCCATGCCTGAATGGTAGTAGGCCCTTTTTGGAGTTCTGCATCGAGTATTTGAGCAAGATTTTGTCAATATATAATGCTTGAGATAGCGCTAGCACCTTGTTTTTACGATCTCGAAAGATCTGTATACCCAGAACAAACTGAGCCTCTTCTAAATCTTTCATTTGGAATTGGGCTGCTAGCCAGTTCTTAACTGCAGTCAGTAGACCTACATCATTCCCAATGAGTAGTATATCGTCTACATACAATACTAAGAAAGCTACTGAAATGTTGACTATTTTTTTTGTAAACACAAGGTTCATCAACATTTTGGTTGAAGCCATACAATTTGATCACAACATCAAACTGAATATTCCAAGATTGAGACGCCTGTTTCAGCCCATAAATGGACCGATTCAATTTGCGAACTTTTTGCTCTTAACCTTGGGCAATGAATCCTTCGGGTTGTACCATGTAAATGGTCTCCTCAAGTTGCCATTTAGAAAAGCTGTTTTGACGTCCATTTGCCAAATCTCATAATTATAATAAGCTGCATTGGACAGGAGGATACGAATCGACTTTAACATGGCAATAGGTGAGAAAGTCTCCTCATAGTTGACTCCCTCCACCTGGGTATAACCCTTTGCCACAAGTCGAGCCTTGAAGGTTTGCACCTTCCCATCAGCCCCCCGTTTGCGCTTGTAGATCTATTTACAACCTATAGGTCTTACTCCATCAGACTGATCTACAAGATCCCATACCGAATCGAAGTACATCGACTCCATCTCGAGATTCATGGCTTTGACCCATTCATCCCGGTCAACATCCTCCATTGCCTTTTTATAGGACAATGGATCCTCAACGTTGCCACCTGTCACCATAGCTAGGATTTTCGTGAAACCCAGATAGCGATCAGGCGGGTTCGTAACCCTCCCACTGTGCTGAGGTTCTCTCAACTCTTGAGGTGGAACCGACCTACCAGATGAACTATCGTCAATAATTCTGGTTGATGAAGTAGGTCCTTCAACAACTCTTGTTGAAGTTTCAGTAGTTTCTTTGAGCTCACTTAACACGACTTTACTACGTGGATTGTGCTCCCTGATATGATCCGCCTCTAGGAAAGTAGCGTTTGTGGCATCAAACACCTTGTTTTCGGACGGATCATAAAAGTAACCTCCTCGTGTACCTTTGGGGTGGCCTATAAAGAGGCACAACCTCGATCGTGATTCCAACTTCTTAGGATTTTCCTCAAGCACATGTGCTGGACAACCCCATATGCGGAAGTGACGTAAACTAGCTTTACGCCCGTTCCACAACTCCAGAGGTATTCTTGCAACACTCTTAGAAGGAACACAGTTGAGAATGTATATCGCAGTCTCCACTGCGAAACCCCAAAATGAGTTTGGTAAGAAAGCGTAACTCATCATCGAATGAACCACGTCCAACAAGGTTTTGTTTCTCCTCTTTGCTACACCATTTTGCTGAGGTGTACTCGGTGCCGAGAGTTGGGAAAAAATTCCATGTTCTAATAAATAGTCCTAGAACTCAAAATCCAAAAACTCTCAACCTCGATCTGATCTAAGTGTTTTTATTCATCTATCCAAAGCATTCTCAACTTCGGCCTTAAATAATTTGAATTTTTCAAAAGATTCAGACTTTCGTTGCATCAGATAGACATAACCATATCTTGAGTAATCATTAGTAAAAATGATAATTTACTCTTAGCCTCCTCGAGCTCGCACATTTATAGGACCACAATGGTCAGAATGTACTAATTCAAGAGGTCTTTGGCTCGATAACCTTTTCCAGTAAAAGGTCGTTTAGTCATCTTACATTCAAGGAAAAATTCGCACACTGGTAAATAATTTTCCTCTAACTCACTTAGAAGGCCATTCTTCATCAATCTCTCAATCCTATTGAGATTGATGTGCCCTAATCGAAGGTGCCAAAGTCGGGCATTTTCTTTTGGAGAAACTCGTTGGCGTTTAGATTGAGTTACGACAGATTTAAACATCTCCATGTTATGAAGGGAAGTTAAGGCTAAAGGTCTTAGCACATACACGTTATTTTCCAGTTTAGTTGTACAAATTTCAACACCATCCTTACAAATAAACACTTTATTCAATTTAAAAGAAATAGTGTAATTGTATTGTAACAGACACTTTACAGAAATAAGTTTCCCTTTTAGTTCAGGAACTAGAAAGACATCTTTTAATATAAGAAACCTATTCTGTAAAGTAAACTAGATGTCTCCCATAGCCTCAGCTGAGACGACATGCCCGGTGCCTACTTGCAACGTCGTCTCACCAGCCTCCAACTATCTCCAGGATCTAATCCCCTGAAAAGAAGAACATACATGATTAGTGGTGCCTGAATCTACTATCCAAGCAGAATCATCATTCTCCATTAAACAAGTTTCTAAACAAGAAAATCATATTTACCTTTGTCTACCTTGGCAGCCTTCTTTTCCTTCAGATAACGAGGAAAATTCCTCTTCCAGTGTCCGTCTTGGTTACAGTGGAAACATTTTTCTTTTTCAATTGGCGGTGGACGCTTCTTTTGGGCGACAGGTGGCGGGTTAGCAAGCGCATTCCCTTTCCCTTTACCATCCTTCTTCTTCTTCCCCTTTTTAGAGTTAGAAGTCGAAGGTGCAGACTTTGTTCCTGAGGTCGAACCTCGATAGAACTTTTTAGAGGACGAGACAACATTTTCCTCACCTCTCTTTTTTTCTATACTTTTCAGCAAGGATTGATAAGTCTGCAACTCATTGAGGAGAGTGGTAAGGGAGTAGTCCACTTTGTTAAGAATCGTATTGCTAACAAAGTGGAGGAAGCTCTCCGACAATGAATGCAGAATAATGTTAACTTGAGTACCCTCATCGATTTTAGACTCATTCATCTCCGCCATGTTAAAGTGGACCATCATATTTAACACGTGTTCTCGAATAGAGGTGCCTTCCTTCATTTTGGAGCTGAAGATGTGTTTTAGAGCCTCATGCTTGAGTTGTCTAGACGACTGTCTGAACATTCCCCACAGGGACTCCATGATCTCACGAGTTGAGACCATGGACTCGTGTTTCTTGGCCAACACGTCACTAAGACTGGCCAGAATATAGGCTCGAGCCTTCTCATTTGCCCATGTCCAACGCTCGTATGCCGTCTAAACATTTCGAGTAGCGTTCTGAGGTGGAATAGGAGGACATTCCTCCGTAAGGAAAAACTTCAGATCCTCGATGATGTATCTTCGTGAGCATATGTTTCCCTCCTATATCCATATACTACAGACTATTTTTGTTGTCACTTAAGACATGATCCACTTGTATGTCACAACATACATACTTAAGTTACATAAAGACAACCAGGGATATTAAGTTTATTGGTTTGTGGTAAATAAAAAAATCTAAATGTGCAAAGTCAAGTAGTGAAGTATATTTAATTTATATTATACATCACAAGTGTTCGTACAAAGTTGTTTACAAACTATAGGACACGAGACTTTAGGCAAACCCCAACAATCTTCTATTTTGGAGGCATATTCATACCGTCCTATAAGATCTAAAAATGGTGGGTCACACTTACAAGAATTACTAATTGTTAGTAAAGATCTTGACCGAAAATGATAACTAAATGACTATGGGAATAAGAGTTATTCCGGAGACAATAGAAATAAGAGTTATTCCGGAGACAATAGGAATAAGAGTTATTCCAGAGATAGTGTTTGGTTAAAATTGTTTGCTTTAGTAAAGGAGTATCTGACTGCCCCTCGGTAGCACGTATTTTAACTCACTAAAGTATCGTTGCAAATAAATAATGGTTATGGGTACATTATTACTTTTTGCTAAAACTTGATTTTGGATTTAGTTGCAATTTGCTAATTAGAATTTGTTTGAATTTTATCAACATGTCGAATTCTTCTAGAATACTCACTTCTGAATTAAATAATAGTAAAATCAAATCAACAAACCAATTACTAGCAGTTGATTACATCAAAAGAGTTTTAACAGAGGATTGTCCTCTATCTCCCAACTCATCTAAAATTTTGAATTATATAGATGAAAATACAGAATTTGAACAACAACTTAAATATGATTTACTTGTTATCGAAGCATGTTTATGGAAAACGATAAAATCTGGATAATTGATTTAGGGACCGCTAATCATGTTTGCATTATCTCACAGGAAACAAGTTTCTAGAGACAGTTGACAGAAGGTGAAACAATATTTAAGGTAGGGACAAGCGAGGTTGTTTCAACTAAAGCAGTGGGAGATATAAAGTTATTTATAGGAGATGAGTACATTTATTTGAAAAATGTATATTACATTCCTTCTATGAAAAGGATTCTAATATCTAACTCTTGTTTGCTAGGACAAAATTATAAAGTTTATTTCGAAAATGATGAAGTTTTCATCAAAATAAGAAGTAAACAGATTTGTGCTGCAAAATTAGAAAATAATTTGTATATGTTAAAACCATCTGAGGTTGAGGCCGTATCGAACATAGAGATGTTTAAAAATACTGAGACTCATAACCAGGGGTCCTGGGGCCCAATTTTTTGCGCAAACTTTCAGCCGGGAGAAAGTTTGAAAACAGACCCAGGGGTCTTGAATGATGAGAAAAAGTCGTGTATCAGATGGTTTTGGGAACGAAGCTCATTTGGTGCCCCAAACGGCTCTTGGGCTTGGAGGGGCGCCCGAGGGCCCAATTTTTGTGCGAGAACTTTCCGTTAGGCGAAAATTTGAAAACGAACCCAGGGATTCAGAACGACGAGAAAAAGTCATGCGCAAACTATTTTGGGAACAAAGTTCATTTGGTTCCCCAAACGGCTTCTGAGCCCGACAGAGGTGCCCCGGGGCCCAATTTTTGTGCGTGAACTTTCCACCGGGCGAAATTTGAAAACGGACCTAGGGGTTCAGGGCGAATTCCAAGGAGCCTAGGAGTCACAAGCGCGATAAGCATATAGAGTGGAAATGCCATCTCATCTGTGAGATTGTGCATCGAGGGGATGTGATAGTCATGAAGATAGCTTTGGAGCACAACGTTGCTGATCTGTTTACGAAGGCTCTCACAGCTATAGTTTTTTAGGGTCCACCTACAGAGCATGGGTCTATGGGACCGATTGTGGTTAAACTAGGGCAAGTGGGAGATTTTGTACTGGGCCTTAGTGCCCTAGTTTATTATTTTGTATCTTGTATTTATCTTGTACACCCCACTCACTTTAGGACAAGTGGGAGATTGTTGGGTTGATGACCTAAATCTCGTAGGGTTCTGTAGTTTGTAAACACGTGTATGAACAAACATTTGTGATGTAATAATATGATATATTTCTTCACTATTGTCTATGAATATGAGATATTTTTAGTTGTATTAACCACAAAACCAATAAACTAAGATCTCTGTTATCGTTGTAACTTAAGCATGTATATGGAGACATACAAGTGGATCATGTCTTAAGTGATAATCTAAATGGTCTGTAGTATATGGATAAAGAAGGGAAACCTTATCCTGGTGACACTATGGATACAACCCGCTTTTTAGATGTTACAAGTGTTGTAAAGTGCTACAAATGGTCTGATCTTGATCGTTCATGTAAAGACATATTAGTGGGGTATCCTATACAAAGATTTTGTATAAGACTAGACCACGAAATGTTTAGTCTTGTTATATAACACCGTTCATGAAAGAGACTTTCATTTCACTAGAATGACCATATGTAACGTGACGTTAATCCTTAGAGAGTTGAAACTCTTGCTATGAGGGCGATCCTTTGATTTGGATGGATACGAGTGGCCAGATTGCCGACTCAAACCTACCACTTTGGGGATTCGTTTGATTGGGGAGCTGGGAAACTCAGCTACACAAGACGGAATTCACTCATTCCTCGAAGCAGGGGTAAATAGATAAATTGCTCCTTTAAGAGCTAATTCTGGGTCTTGAACGATGTGGCGCCACACCTTCTCATGGCTCGAGAAGTGTTCACTCATAGTAGAACTATGATGTATTATTCATTGGAGGATTCAGTTGTACTTAAGGAGTTAGATGTAACTACAAGGGCAAATGGTAAATTAGCCCAACTGTACTTATGAGCGATTTGTGAGGGTCATCGTACTATTGATTGGTTATATCCAATGGACACAGAAATATATCTGCAGTATGAAGAGTACAACTGTCGGTCTTTAGTGGAGTGCCCGACAGTTAACGGATGTTGGATATCGTGATTAAAGAGTTTAGTTAGTTATTCACGTACTGTTGAAGCTTCAAGCTACTGGTCCATAAGGTCCCCTTGGCTCAATGGATTCAAGATGAAAATTAGTTTTTGGGTTAGTTTGAAGTGTTCAAATTAACAAGAGGGAATTTGATTATATATGATCTAATTAAATTGATTCAATTATATGTGATATAATTGATTTGATGTATTAGATACATTAAATGGAGGAGTTAATATAAATATGATTTATATTCAATGTCATAAAGAAGAAAAGAACTATGGTTTAAATATTACATATGGTGTGATATTAAAACTATAGGTTATAAATATAATATGATAAATTGGTTATTATATTAAACAATTATAAGTTAATTGTTTGGTTGGTTATTTGTTTCTCCTTTAACCGTATGAGTGGGAAGTTACTATCAGTTCTAATAACTGATGAATAAAAATGAAAAGGTTTCATTTTTTTGATAATCGCAACACATTCGATCGAATAAAAAGAAAGAGCTATATGATAGCCTTTGAGAGAGTAAACAACCAAGCTTCTCGTTACTAGATGATTGCTCTTTGTTTACTAGATGACCGAGTATCCAACTCTATATGATAGAGGTTTCTCTCTTTCCCTCTACCAAATCCACACAGAGCCCACACCTTCTGGATTCTCACACCGAGAATACCAAGGCAACTGAGTGGTAGTGTCGAGTGTTTCTGTTTGAAGGTTGAGGATCGAGTCTTACTCGATTGGTTTGAGGATCTATTAGTTCGTAGAATTGCACTGGTTGTTTTTTGTGTTTGTGCTTTTGATCGAGTTTGCTGGGACGCGTGACTGGTGTAGATTGAGGGAATACTTGAAGAAGAGTTCTTCAAAGGTATGTCACTTGATTCCCTTTATTTTTACTTGATAGCATGCTGTAATTTACTCGATGATGCATAACTGTGGTTGTATGTTTGTAAATGCTTTATTCTTTCACAATGGGTTTGGAACAATCTTCCTTCCACTCACTGGCTCTCTTGTTTAAGAGTTCCTTCAATTGGTTCAGACCCAGGTTGTTTTGATATTCCAAATTCCATTCATGTATTGAATTGTATTTACATTCTTGGTGGGTTTTAAGCATGTCTACATTTTTTTAAGTGTTAGATGCATTTGTGGATGTGAATTAATGGAGTTCCTGGGATGATTGCTTCTGTTTGCTGCTTTCTTTTACATTTCAAAGTTAATTTGTAAGGGCCCCTATGTTTTGGGCATTATTAACTTGCTATCGAGTCCGTATTCAAAGTATTTAAGTATGTAAGAGTCGTTCGTCATGAAGCTTCAAGGCATGGAGATGTAGTTCATATCGAGGAAGAAGACCAAAGGTTGGTCAGATCATGTAGCCTAGGTTAAAAAATTGTTTAGATTTAGCTAGACGATCGTGTAAAAAAGTTCTACTCGATCGTGTAGCATTTGCTAAACGACTACATGGCTGATGCTACGCGATCGAGTAAAGAGTTTACTCGATCGTGTTGCATTGGCTACTCAATCGTGCAAACAATGAGGGGTAAACGATCACATAGTATGAGATACTTGTTGTATGGTAGGCACGCACACTAAACGATCGAGTAGGCCAGCATGCTTCATCGCATAGTCACTGGCTACTAGATCACTTGGTAAGTGTTACTCAACACCTACTCCTCGATCGTTTAGATAATCATGCTTCATCGCATAGTTGTAGTCTACTCGATCGTTTAGGCAGGTGTTATACTCGGTGCCTGCACGATCGAGTGACCTTCATGCTTCATCGCAAAGTCAAAGGCACTCGATCCATGCTACACGATTGTCGTTACTCGACCAATGTTACTTAATGATCACAAAGAAAAGCTACACGATTAGGGAGTGAGGCTTTGCCCTGGTGGTTCAAAACCTAGTTCACCTGTTTGAACCAGTTGACTTAATGGTTTATATAATAGATAGATTTAATTTCAGGTTTTTGAGGCTAATCATCTCGGTCCATTAATTTTGATGAATGTACATGAGATGTATGTTTAAATTATATGCCATATAGTATGCCATATAGTTTTAAATCCCACCATAGGTTATGTATTTATTCATGCATCATCTTTTTATTATAAGAGTTATAATATAGTAGCTTGCATGATTAAATTACTTTAAAGCATGCTCATGCATCATATAATATAAGAGTTATAATATATGCATGCATTAAGCATATTCATGCATCATCTTTATATTATAAGTGTTATAGTATAAGGGTATGTGAAAGCATGTATGCTTGGTTCATTACAATTTATATAAGAGTTATATATAGTAATGAATTAACATTGCATGAGGCATGACACTTAGGTTAATTTATAAGAGTTATAAATACCTAGTCTAGCTTAGAAATGTGGAAGGTTTTAGTTGTTTCCTTTTATAAGAGTTATAATGGAAATTAGAACTAAAATCAATAAGAAAGACATGCATGCAAACTTAGGCTTAAATCATGTTTTAAAAGAGTTTTTAAAATTTGATTGAGATAGACCTAAGATCACGATTTTAATGAGATTAGAAACCTAGGTTTAATCTTTTAATTGGTTTAATAGGATTAAATTGACTAATAAAAGATTAAATATGTACAAAATCTATCTATAAGGGACCTTTTGTCTAAGGCGGGTTTTGTCTAGGCTGGGGTATTTAAGCTGACGAAAATGGAACACTCGTACCTGGGAACCTACCTGAAAAGATGAATTAGATAGATTTGATGCATGCATGCAAATTTGATGATAGTTTGTTAAAGTGTTTAATGGGACTTGATTCGAACTTGTTTAATTATCAAAAGCAAGAGTTGCTTTTGAGCAAATTAAACTCACACTTAGATAAAATCAGTAGCCGGATTGTCTAAGTTAATGAATCCCTAGGTAGAACATTTAGTGGGAGGTACTTGGGGTATATGATACTTCACTTAAATCTCAACACATTTCTCCCTAAAGTTCACACCTTGAGATCTATCCTCGACCTCGAGGGACCCATGGAGTGTCCCCCTAAAGAATGGTGTTTGGGTAGATCAATACCAAGGTGAATGGAGAGGATGTTCATAGTAAGTGGGAGCGGGACGTGTGACAACATATCCCACGGTCTCTCTCATTAGATTGGATAATGTTTTGTGTGTCGTCTCGAGGTGCCCCGGGAGTGTCCCCTTAAAGGAAGGTAGTTTTGCATGACTCTTTATCTGATCTCCTGAAAAGGATAGGGTTCTTTTAGTCTCTTGTCCTAATATGCTTTTTCCCTACGATGGACGCATTAGGATGGGACTCTAGGGCCTAAAATGAGGGGTTACACTTACGCGGAATTGTTAAAGGTTAACATATTTTGGACCAAAAAAAATGGTAACTGTTAGAGTCAGTTACAAGAGTTGTTTCTGTCTAATGGTTGAGAATGTCTCATCCTAGTGAAGGGGCACCTGATCACCCCACCGGTGACTTTTGTCCTGCCTCGCTGGGGCATCATTACAAAATAGATGTCATTTCACTTAGGGTACATTAGAACTATTTTGCTAAAACCTAAAATTGGTATTAAAAGTGGTAATACAAATAGACTTATTAAGTTTGTTCATGTTTTTCAGCAACTTTTAAAATGACAACCGCCACTTTAGCTCTATTATCTACTGACAAACTGACTAGCGAAAACTACACTAATTGGAAAAACACGATTAATACCATACTGATCATTGATGACCTCCGATTTATCCTTATAAAGGAGTGTCCTCCTATTCCAACTCAAACCGCCACTCGAAATGTTCGAGAGGCATATGAGAAATGGACACGGGTGAATGAGAAGGCTCGAGCTTACATCTTGGTTAGTCTGAACAACGTCTTGGCTAAGAAGAATGAGCCCATGGACTCTGCGTGTGAGATTATGGAATCCCTGAGGGGAATGTTCGGGCAACCATCCAGGCAGCTCAAGCACGAAGCTCTTAAATGCATCTTCAACTCCAAAATGGAGGAGGGTACATCTGTTCGAGAACATGTTCTGAACATGATGGTCCACTTTAATGTGGCGGAGATAAATGGGGCTCGCATCGATGAGGGCAGCTAGGTTAGCATTATTCTGAAAATGTTGCCAGAAAGTTTCCTTCACTTTGTCAGCAATGTTGTACTGAACAAAGTTGATTATACCTTTACAACTCTCCTCAACGAGTTGCAGACATTCCAATCCTTGCTGAAAAGCAAGGAGAAGAAGGTTGGTGAGGAAAATGTTGGTTCATCATCTAAGAAGTTCCATCAGGGTTCGACCTCAGGGACTAAGTCTACACCTTATACTTCCAACACTAACAAGTGGAAGAAGAAGAAGGGTAGTAAGGGGAAGGGGAAGGCATCGACTAACCCACAACTTGTCGCACAGTGGGGTAGGTGACCAACGTCGGTTGAAAAAGGAAAATGTTTTCATTGCAACCAGGATGGGCACTGAAAGCGGAACTATCCACGCTGGTTAAAGGAAAGGAAGAAGGCTAAGGCCATGGCCAAATGAGGTAAATGTGATTTATAGGTTTTGGAAACTTGTTTAGTGGAGAATGATGATTCTGCCTAGATTATAAACTCTGGGGCCACTAATCATGTTTTTTCTTCTTTTTAGGGGATTAGATCCTAGCAGTAGCTTGAGGCTGGTAAGATGATGATGTAAGTAGGCACCAGGCATGTCGTCTTAGCTGTGGCAGTGGGAGGCCTCCATTTGACTTTACAAAATAGATTTATCATTTTACATGATGTGTATGTAGTTCCTGAGTTAAAGAGGAACTTAATTTCTGTAAAATGCTTGATTGAATGTAAATATACTCTTTAACTTTTCGGTGAATAAAGTGTTTATTCTGAAGATGGTGTTGAGATTTGTTCAACTAAACTGGAAACTAATTTTTATGTGCTAAGGTCGTTAGCAACAAATTCTCTCCATAACATAGAGATGTTTAAAACTGCCGTAACTCAAAATAAACATCTTAAGGTTTATCCTAAGGGAAATGCCCAACTTTGGCACCTTCAATTAGGACACATGAATCTTAATAGGATTGAGAGGTTGGTAAATGATAACTGGTAGAAATACAAGTTATTGTAGCCTCTTATTTAGAATTATGAGGGCTAACAAGTAGAATATGCGGTGATTATACTAAGAATTCATGTGAAAAGTGAGCTTGCATCGATCAACATAGGAAATCTATGCTAACCTAATATTATGCGTTATTCTGCGTTGAAATGTCTGTTTTTGTAGCTATCGCAGGAATCGATCGCATGTGGTGAATCCTAGACTATTGCAAGGGTGATCGCGTATGTTCATTGCATGGATGTTGCGGCTATTGATTGCATGCGTTCATCGCATGGATGTTGTGGCTATAAAGTAATAACCATGATAGAAGGGTAATCGCAAAGTTGGTGGAATGCGACGGTACTTCGGCAAAAATGAGCATAAATGCATACCTTGGAGTACCAAAAAGATGATGTTGACATTTCACCTACCGCGCTGCTAGTGGCAGAGGTTCAGAGCTGGACCATCACGCCGTTAGTGACAGAGATTCAGAGCGGGATCATTAATGCTGTCGGCGATTGTGCTCTATAAATAGAGCCTTAAAGCCAAAATTCAAAGTATCCGAGCTTCTACCTTAAGGCAGATCTTTGTGATCACAGATGAGAGCGTGAGAAGACATTCTTTGAGAGTTCTTCATTCCTTCACCCATTCCGAGTGACAACCGGAGCTTTGCCGGAGATAGATCTCGAGAGAGACTACTCCACTACCCTTTTATGGCACCACCGGCAGCCTTGACACACATCTGATGGAAGCAAGAGATTGCCTACATCTAGCCCTCCATCTCTTCAATCTCTATATTGTATTACATTTTGGCTTACGACATTAATATATTTTGTGATTAATGCATCTCTTTATTTCCTTCGACTTCATCTTTATTAACTTCGTCTTTATCATTCCTTACTTTCATTGCAACGAACTAAGTAAGAATGCGAGAGTATCACATAGAATGCGAGAGTATCACATACTCAATCATGCGGCATAGACATATGAAGCATGTAGCAAACCACTGAGAGGTGTGCATTGCACGGGTATAGTGAGTAAATCCTTTTTGCTTAGTGTGAGGTTGTAGAAATGCTTGTCTATGAGCTGATCAGCGGCGACTAACTGCCCGAGAGGGTAAGTAGTGGAACTCACTAAGCAAAGTAAGCAATATTCCTAGAGATAGGAATAATCTTATGTTCAACCATGCTTTATGTGATCATCTTGTCTTATGAGTGCATCATTCATCATTTGGACATACTTGGTAAAGTAGTCTAAAGACCAAATCTAGGATTGGGAGAGTTAAATTGGATCGCATAAGCAAGAGAAAAAACTTAGGAATAAGTTCTATCTACTATTTACACATCGCATGCGCCCTAGAAATAGGAATGATGGTATGCGGTCACCTTGTCTTATGTGTGTTAGATCACATAAGCAAGAATAGAGACTTAGACATAAGCTCTATCGACATTTTCGCATATGCACCGCATACGTATATTTGTGTATAGCATGATCGCATAATTATGCTGGCTAGGGTTACCCTTACGATCAAGCTTAATGTTGTGGTGAAGTTATCCCCTCCACCATTTTATCTATTTTTCCATGCATCTTATTACGCGTTAACAGTTGCCGCGTCTCTACCAACTCTCATAGTCATACTTCCATTGCTTAATCTGTTTAGTTAGGAGTAGGAGTAGTGCATAGTCCTTTAACTTCATTATTCTTTTATTCTTCACTGCAAACACATTACTTCATAACATTTAGTTACAAGTCCCTGAGTTCGACCTCAGATCACCCCGAGAAATTTGCGATCTCGTTATACTTGGCGAGAAAGCAAGAAAACTTGTGGCAGGAACGCATGGTCATCGCATATATTCTTAAGCGCATTTTGCATACTACTTAGTCCAACGCATGACCATCGACGCATGGAGAGCGAACGCACATCATAAGATCCACGCATATTCATTCTCCATTTTCCACGCATCAGTAAAGAATGGACTTCTAAGAGAGTTAAAGGAAAATTCTTTACCTGTGTGTGAGTCATGCCTTGAAGGCAAGATGACTAAAAGACCTTTTACTGGAAAAGGTTATTGAGCCAAAAAGCCTTTAGAGTTTGTGCATTTAGACCTATATGGTCTGATGAATGTGCGAGTCAGGGGAGGCTACAAATATTTCATCTCTTTCACTGATGATTATTTGAGGTATGGGTATGTTTATTTAATGCATCATAAGTCAGAATCCTTTGAAAAGTTCAAAGATTTCAAGGCTGAAGTTGAAAACGCATTAGATAAATAGATTAAAACACTTCGATCATATCAGGGTGGAGAGTTTTTGGATTCTGAGTTCCAGAACTATATGATAGAACATGGAATCGTTTCCCAACTCTCAGTACCTGGTACACCTCAGTAGAATGGTATATCGGAAAGGAGAAACAGAATCCTGTTGGACATCGTTCTGTCGATGATGAGTTACGCTTCCTTACCAGACTTGTTTTGGGGTTTTGTAGTGGAGACTGCAACTTATATCCTCAACTGTGTTCTCTCCATGAGTGTTGCCAGAACACTGATAACGGGTAGAAATACACGTTATTACAGCAAAGATAAGTAAAACAACAAGGGAATGTGACGGTAAAAATATACAAAATCATGTCCAAGAGTGTTAAACTAAGAATATTATGATTGCATGTGCCCATCGCATAAAAGTAGCTAATTTACTTATTTTGTGTAGGAAAAATGCATTGGCACAAGTAAAATTACAATCCACGGAATTCGGCGTCCGCGCACATTGAAAGATTGCAATCGCAAAGTCATGCGATTATATACGCTCGCGAGAAGTTGCTCAAGAAGGTGGCCGCATAGAGACGACGCATCAAGGTAAAAGCATAATAAATCATGATGAGACGGAAAGCTGATGACGGTCGAATCTGAATTTAGTTGACAAGCTATTAACGACACACTATAGCAAGTACACTTAACTTTTTGGTGACCATTAATCGACGCATCATAGCAGGAGATTTAATGACCGCCCATCATTACAATCATTAGAGAAAAAAAGCTTCTTCACCTTGAGCTCTATAAATACTAGAGGCCACCATTGTAAAAGGGTTAACAAGTTCGCCATATAGAATAGAGATCATATACAAGATATTTAGCCGTTAGTCTGTTCATAGTCATACTTAGAAAGACGGAGACGAGCAAAGAGAAGAAGACACCGAGAGATCATTCCCGAACAGCTCGAAAGACTGTCGAAAAGCGCTACAAAAGGAGAGCGGGCCAACACTTGCGGAAGCAAGGATATTCATCTGAGCAGAGTTGGAGTGAAAAGACAGTGTAAAAGGCCATGGGAAGCAAGACATTGCTATTGGGTTTCTTATGTCTACATTCTATTGTTATTCTGTATTCTGCATTTAATCTATAGACAATGGAAATCTCATTTCAACTTGTGTTCTATCTCTCCATACTTCGCATGAGTATCTAAATTTCCGAATGGTTGAGAAGTACTTAGCTAGCATGACCTAAGATTTCCACTTTATGCAATCATCTTGTCTTATGTATGCATCATTCACCCTTTAGAGATGCTTGGGAGAGTGGTCTAAAGATAGAATCTAGGTTTGAGAAAGTCAAATTAGAATCTAGGCTTGGGAGAGTCAGATTAGAACCGTATAAGCAAGAGATAGAAACTTAGGAATAAGTTCTGTTTGCTATTAACACATCACATGCACCCTAGAGATAGGATATGATAGTATGCGGTCACCTTGTGTATGTGTGCATCATTCATCATTGCATAGACAAGAATAAAGGCTTAGACATAAGTCCTATCGACATTATCGTATACATCACATGCATCCTAAAAATAGGAATTATGGCATTTACATTGGGAGATGACATGTTGTTGTGTGTGTGTAGCATGATCGCATAACTTGAACGCAATTTTAGGAAGTGTTAGCTAAATCCTTTCTCAACCCATTCATCGCATACTCATTGTAATTCTCGATTTCATCAACTCTTTACTCGAATCCGTTGCATAGGAAATATACTAAAAAAAAACACCATCCAACTTATTTGTTTTTGCCACCGTAAAGGAATCAAATTTACTGTTGCATAGTAACTCAGTAGTACCTGTGTTCGACCCTGGACTTACCAGGAAACCTAGTGATATTTATACTTGGATCTTATTAGGAAAACATGCATGTGCAACGCATAATAAATCATCGCAATTTCATACCATTATTGCATCACAATTACAACGCATCAAACACCTTCAGAGTTGTGGAATGGGCGTAAAGCTAGTTTGCATCACTTTTGCATCTGAGGTTGCCCAACACATGTGCTTGAGGCTAATCCTAAGAGACTGGAACCACGTTCAAGGTTGTACCTATTTGTAGGCTACCTCAAAGGGACACGGGGAGGTTACTTTAATGATCCTAAGGAAAACAAAGTGTTTTTGTTGACAAACGCTACCTTCTTTGAGGAGGATCATATAAGGGAGCACAGTCCACAAAGTAAAATCATGTTGCGTGAGCTTTCCAACGAAACTATTGTAACATCAACAAGAGTTGTTGAAGGGTCTACTACATCAACAAGAGTTGTTGATGGAAGTTTATCTAGTTGGTTAAATCTACCTCAAGAGTTGAGGGAACCTCGACGTAGTGAGTGGGTTCCGAACCCACATATTCACTATATGGGTTTCACTGAAATCCTGGCTATGGTAGCCGATGGCGAGGTTGAGGATCCGTTGTCTTACAAGAAGAAAATGGAGGATGTTGACAGGGATGAATGGGTCAAAGCCATGGATCTCGAGATGGAGTCTATGTACTTCAACTAAGTTTGGGATCTTGTAGATCAACCTAATGGGGGGTTAAACGTATAGGTTGTAAATGGATCTACAAGAGAAAATGGGGTGTTGATGGGAAAGTACAAATCTTCAAGGCCAGACTTATGGCAAAAGGTTATACCTAGGTGGAGGGAGTTGACTATAAGAAGACTTTCTCGCCTGTTTCCGTGCTTAAGTCTATTGATAACGGGCAGAAATGCACGTTATTACAGCACAAAGATATAAAACAATGAAGGATTGCAACGGTAAAAATATATAAAATTTTGTCCAAAAGCATTAAGTTTATAACATTGCGATCGCATGCGTCCATCGTATTAAAACAGTTAACTTATGTATTTTATGCAGAAAATTCGTTGGCGCAAGGTAGAATTGCGATCCAAGAAATTTAGAGTCCGAGCACATTAAGAGATTGCGACCGCAAGGCTATGCGATCGTTTGCTTCGTGAAAATCTACTCAAGAAGGTGGCCGTATAGAGCCGGCGCATTAAGGTGGAAGCTTAATAAATCACGATGGGACTGAAAGTTGATGACGGTCGATTCCGTATTAAGTTGACAAGTCGTTAACAATACTGTAACAAGTACACTCAACTTTTCGGTGAAAATTATTTGGCGCATCAGATAGAGAATTAATGACATCCCATCAGTGTAATCATTTGAGAGAAAAAGCTCTTCACCCTGAAGCTCTATAAATACCGAAGGCCACCTTCGTTAAAGGAGTTCGGTTCCGTGATTTAGAATTTAGAGTTCTGCTTCACCATAGATAGCCGTAGTCTGTAATTTTTTATACTTAGAAGGCGGAGGCGAGTGAAGGGAGAATATGTCGAGAGATCGTCCTGGTTAACTCATAAGAGTGTCGAGAAGAGTTGAAAACAGAAAGAGGGCCAACTCTTGTGGAAGTAAGAACATCTTTTGGGCAGAGTAGAGAAAACACAGTGTAAAATTCTTGGGAAGCAAGATATTGCTACCGGGCTCTCTATCCTTACTTTCCATTGTCATTCTATATTCTGAACTTACTTATAAAATGGAAATTTCATCTTTATATTTTACCTTATGCATGAGTAACTAAACTGTCGAATGGGTTGAGAAGCACTTAGCTAGCATGACCTAAGATCTTCACTTTATGCGATCATCTTGTATTATGTATGTGTCATTCGTCCTTTAGAGATGCTCGAGAGGGTGGTCTAAGGATAGAATCTAGGCTTGGAAAAAAGCAGATTAGAATCTAGTCGGGAGAGTTGGATTAGAACCGCATAATCAAAAGATAGAAGATTAGGAATAAGTTTTGTTTGCTATCAACGCATCGTATGCACCCTAGAGATAGGATATGATTGTATGCGGTCACCTTGTACCTGTGTGCATTATTCATCATTGCATAGGCAAGAAATAGAGACTTAGGAATAAGTCCTATAGACATCATCGCATACATCGCATGCGTCTTAAAATTAGGAACTATAGCATTTACATTGGAAGATGAATTGTTGTTGTATGTGTGTAGCATGATCGTATAGCTTGAATGCAATCTCAGGAAGCGCTAGCTAAATACCTTCTCAACCCGTTCCCCTGCATACTCATCGCATCTTTCGTATTATTAACTCTTTTCTCAATTCCGCTGCATAAACTTTATACCTCAAACAACATACCAACCAACGCATTGTTTTATTTGTCAACGCAAAGAGATCTAAAATTACCATTGCATACTATTCCTTAGTCCCTGTGTTCGACCCTGGGCTTACTAGGCAACTCAGTAGGATTAATACTTGGATCTTGCTGAGAAATCTTGCATGCACAACGCATATTCCACCATCACATTCTACACCATTATTTCATCACATTAACCACGCATCATCTATCCACATCCTTTTGTCCATTGCCTCATATTATGACTGTGAGATATGAAAAATGGATGTCAAGACTACCTTTTTGAATGGTAATCTTGAAGAGACCATTTACATGGTGCAACCAGAGGGATTCACAGCCCAAGGTCAGGAGCAAAAGGTTTGCAAACTGAATCAGCCCAATTATGGACTGAAACAGGCGTCTCGATCTTGGAACATAAGGTTTGATACTGTGATCAAATCTTATGGCTTTGATCAAAATGTTGACGAGCATTTTGTTTACAAAAAAAACATCAATAGTCCAATAGTTTTCTTAGTGTTATATGTAGACAATATCCTACACATTGAGAATGATGTAGGTTTACTGACTTCAGTTAAGAACTGACTAGCGACCCAATTCCAAATGAAAGATCTGGGAGAGAATCAATTTGTTCCTAGGATTTAGATGTTTTGGGATCGAAAGAACAAAGTGCTAACACTATCCAGGTATCGTACATTAACAAGATGTTGATCAAGTACTCGATGCAAAACTTCAAAAGGGGCCTACTGCCTTTTTGGCATGGAGTTACTGTAGGATTGTATCAACAGCAGCAAAAGCACAAGGATCATCTAAGCATTCAAATTCACTAATTTTGGCATAATATAAAGCATGCTTTTGCAGAAAAAATGAGTTTCAAGACATACCTCTTGTAGAACTTCTTCAAAGCTCCATCTCCAACTGCTATCTTCTCCATATCTATTGTAGACCACCTCAAGTTCTTCCCCACTATTTTCTTGATACTCTAGATTGAGTTGTGGGACTCAAAACAAGCTTGAATCAAAGGATGAAGAAGAAAAGCTCACTACTGCAACCTTGTTGAAGAACCTTTCTTCAAACCAGTTTTTCTCTCAAAACTCTATAGATTGCATGCCCGATTTTCACTCCAATCTCTTCATTATATTACAGATCAACATGCAAAGAGAAGAGTTGCATGAGTTGCAGCTCATGCTTGGCAATGTTAATGCTTTATGTGTGAACTACTTAGGTGATAGATAATGGAAAAAACAAATTTTCCATTTTGTGTTTTTGTTTTCCAATATTCCAATTTTATCTAAAAATAAAAATTTGATTTTATAAAATCTATTTTGATTTTAAAAATGAAAATTTAATTAATTTCATAAATTAATTATTAAATAAAAATTAATTAATTTAATATCAAATATTAAATTAATTTTAACACATATCCATCTTTATATATTAAATCATATTAAATATATAAATTCCCTATTCTGTTTAATTCTAAATTAAACATAATTATATCTCATATAATTCTAATTTCCTTATTCTAATTTGAACGATTCAAATAACTTATCACGCTATTCTCAAGCTAGTCTATTACGAGCTAGTAGGGGGACCTCGCAGACCTACAGATCATGGGCTCCAATGATCCGAGATTAATTAGCTAAACTCATTAGACCAAATTAATCTCCATTCGTTAACTAAATGGGTCATTCCACTAAAGGCCATAGTTGCACTCCCCTCACAATAGATATATTATGTCCACATGATTTAATCTCAGCAAGTCGACCCTTCATAGGTTTTGTTTGTAATAAACGATTGGGTCAAATATCTGTTTTACCCTCGAGTTACGTCTTATTTCTCAAGTCCCTACTGATTCTCTAATGAACAACTGTTTGTGATCCAATCACAAAACCAAACCTCTCAGCCCAGTGAGAGGGTGGGGGCCTTGTTCAAGACCTGGATTCAGTACTTGAGAGAACAACCTTCTCTATCCCTAAATCGGGTAGGCGTGAATTTCGTCTTGCACCCTATCCATAGCTATCTATCTGGTCTTACCCTTATAAATGAGAATCTTATTGAGCCGGCGCTGTTGAGCCAACCCTCACTATGAAAATCTAAGGTAATTCCCGAATAAACAGGAGTTCATAGTTAGCTTTAGAATTAAGATCAAGTTACCACCTAGGTCATCTAGGTGAAATAGTCAATCTTAAACAGTAACAACGCAATAAAGTAAGAGTGGCTTATTTCTTGGTCCTGATCTTATCAAACTCATTGCATAGGAAGCTCCCATTCCTCATGTCATAACATGTACGAATTAGGATCATCGTATGTAGCACTTTACAACTCTTTGTAAACAACTACAGAGTAGGCCGCATCCCAATCGTGTTTACCAGAATAAGGTAACCCAACCTCATTCATGTACCATAGATCATTTTGACTATTTACTCGAACCCGATCCACTCTTATGTCTCCACATAAAGTTCAAGTACTCATAAAATAGTCATGGGTCTTAGTTTATTAGATTTAGACTTTCATACAATTTATGAGATCAATAAGAAGTATATTGATAATTGAAAATGTTTATCATTTTACAAACTGCGAGTTTTAGGACATAAAACCCAACAATACTCCCACTTGGACTAAAACTCCAGTGGATCAGTATATACAAATATCTACAATGTTGAGTTTACATGGAGAGAATAAATGTACAAATATAATAAACTAGGGCATTACAATACCCATAAATTCTCCCACTTGTCCTAGTGATACAAAACTTGTAGACCTAGTCCTACTAGGTGACCCTCGAACATTTTAGCCGAGAGGGCCTTCGTAAATGGATCAGCTAAGTTGTCTTGGGAAGCAATCTGAGTGACAATGACATCTCCTCTGTGTACAATCTTCCTAATGAGATGGTACTTCCGTTCAATATGCTTTCCCCTTTTATGGCTTCGTGGTTCCTTGAATTTGCAACTGCTCCATTGTTGTCACAATAGAGAGTGATAGGCAGGTGCATATTAGGAACTACTTCTAGATCTATCAGGAACTTTCTGAGCCATACTGCTTCTTTTGCTGCTTTGCTTGCAGTTACATACTCGACTTCCATTGTGGAGTCTGAAATACAACTCTGCTTGATGCTCCTCCGTTCAGAATGAATACTGACCCCGAAGTTGATTTCCTCGTATCAATATCGGTCTGATAGTCAGAATCAGTGTTTCCAGTAAGGATTAGATCCTTAGCACTATACACGAGCATATATTCTCTCGTTCTTCGAAGATACTTGAGAATGTTTTTAATAGCAGCCTAATGGTCATGTCCAGGATTGGACTGAAATCTGCTAACAATTCCTACGACATAGCATATGTCGGGACGAATACACAATATTGCATACATCAAACTCCCAACTACATATGCATATGGAATTTGATTCATCTCCTTAACCTCTTGAGGTGTCTTAGGACTCTGCTCCTTAGACAAGTGAATTCCATGCCTGAAAGGTAAAGATCCTTTCTTGGAATTTTGCATTTTATACCTAGACAACATCTTGTCTATATAAGATGCTTGAGATAATGCCAATGTTCTGTTCTTGCGATTCTGAACTATTTGGATTCTAAGAACATACCGTGCTTTTCCCAAATATTTCATTTGGAATTATGAAGCCAACCATCTCTTAACGTTAGCTAGATATTCTACCTTATTCCCAATTAGTAGAATATCATCAACATACAACACCAGAAAAGCGACAGTTTTGTTGATGATCTTCTTATAGAAACAGGGTTAGTCAATATTTTATTCAAAGCCATAAGATTTGATCGTAGCGTCAAATCTCATATTCCAGGATCTAAAGGCTTGTTTTAATCCATATATGGACTGATTAAGCTTGCAAACCTTTTGCTCTTGACCTTGCTGTATAAATCCTTCTGGTTGAGACATATAGACACCCTCTTCAAGATAACCATTCAGAAAAGCTATCTTGACATCCATTTTCCATATTTCATAATCATAAAATGTGGCTATGTATAAGAGTAGTCTAATAGAATTTATCATGGCAACTGGAGAGAAGGTTTCTTCAAAATCTAACTCCTCTCTTTGGGCATAAGTCTAGCTTTGTAGGTTTGTACCTTACCAGCCTAGTCTCATTTTCTCTTGTAGATCCACTTGCAACTGATGGGTTTTACCCCTTCCGGTTGATCTACAAGATCCCAGACAGAATTGAAATACATAGATTCCATTTCAAGGTCCATGACTTTAATCCATTAGTCTTTGTCCACATCGTTCATTGCTTGATTAAAAGACAATGGATCCTCTAAACCATCATCTGATGTGATGACTTGAGTTTCAGTTAAACCCATGTACTGGTCAGGCTGTTGCACAACCTTCCCACTACGACGAGGCATTCTCAACTCTTGAGAAGGATGTGAAGTATCAGTTTCATCAACAACTCTTGTTGACAGACTTGCTCTATCAACAACTCTTGTTGAAGGACCTGGTCGATCAACAACTCTTATTGATACGTTTGTTGTTTCTCTAGACATTTCTTCTATTACTAGCTTACTGCGAGGTTGATGGTTCTTTATATAATCTTCCTCTAGGAAGGTTGCATTTGTCGATACAAACACTTTATCTTCTTGAGGATCATAAAAGAGACCACCTTTAGTTTCTTTTGGGTAGCCTACAAATAGGCATACTTTTGAATGGTGTTCCAGCTTTTTAGGATTCTGCACCAACACATGTGCTGGACAACCTCAAATCCTGAAGTGACATAAATTTCCTTTACATCCCATCCAGAGCTCATAAGGCATTTCAGAAACGCTTTTCAAGGGAACTATGTTCAAAATATACACCGTAGTCCTAACTGCGTGTCCCCAAAAAGAATTTGATAACTGAGCGTAACTCATCATGGAACGAACCATGTCCAATAAGGTTCTGTTTCTTCTCTCTGCCACACCGTTTTGCTGAGGTGTGCTAAGGGCTGTGAGTTGAGACTGAATTCCATGTTCTATCAAATAGTTCTGGAATTCTATATCCAAATACTCACCACCTCGATCCAATCGAAGTGTTTTAATCTTTTTACCTAATAGGTTTTCAACTTCAGCCTTATACTCTTTGAACTTTTCAAAAGTTTTAGACTTTTGGTGCATTAGGTAAACATGCCCATACTTGGATAATCATCTATAAAACTGATGAAATTTCATACCCTCCTCTTGCTCTAACACTGAGAGGCCCACAAAGGTCTGAGTGAATTAGCTTTAGGGGTTCTTTGGCTCTAAGACCTTTTCTAGAAAAAATATCTTTTTGTCATTTTACCCTCAAGACAAGACTCACATGGTGGTAATGAACCATCTTCCAACTTATTTAGATGATCGTTCTTAACCAATCTCTCAATCTTATTGAGATTTATGTGACCCAGTCTCAAGTGCCAAAGATAGGCATTTGGAGAAATCTTCCTCTTCTTATGAGTCCCAACAGTTTTAAACATCTCTATGTTCAAAACAGCTTTGACCTCAGTTGGTTTTAACATGTACAAGTTATTTCCTAATTTTGCAGAGAAAAGCTGTTTATTTCCCATTTTGATGAACACTTCACCATTTTTGAAATAAACTTTATAATTTTGTTCTAGCAAACAAAAGACATATATTATATTCCTTTTTATAGAAGGAATATAATATACATTTTTCAAATAAATGTACTTATCTCCTACAAATAACTTCATATCTCCCACTGCCTTGGCCGAAACAATCTCCCCGGTCCGTACCTTAAAGATTGTTTCATCTTCTGTCAACAATATCCAGGAACTTGTTTCCTGTGAGATAGTACATACATGATTAGTGGCACCTGAATCAATTATCCAGATTTTATCGTTTTCCACTAAACATGCTTCGATAACAAATAAATCATATTTATCTTGTTGTTCGAATTCAGCATTCTCATCTACATAATTCATAATTTCATATGAGTTGGGAGATAGAGAACAAACCTCTGTTAAAACTCTGTTGGTATAATCAACCGCTAGTAATTTGTTTGTCGATTTGATTTTACTGTTATGTACATGGGAAGTGAGTATACTAGAATTCGACATGCTGATAAAATTCAAACAAATTCTAATTAGCAAATTGTAACTAAATCCAAAATTAAGTTTTAGCAAAATGTAATAATGTACCCATAACTATTATTTATTTGCAACGATATTTTAGTGAGTCAGAATATGTGCTACCGTGGGGCAGTTAGATACTCCTTCACTAAAACAAACAATTTTGACCAAACACTATCCCCAGAATAACTCTTATTCTTATAGTCGTTTAGTTATCGTTTTCGGTCAAGATCTTTACTAACAACTTAGTAATTCTTCTAAGTGTGACCCGCCATTTTTAGATCCTATAGGACAGTATGAATTTGCCTCTGAAATAGAAGACAACATCCAAGACGAAACTATAAGACCCTATTCATTTTATTGAAGCATGGGTTGTTCCGAATCCTATGTTACAACCCTCCGTGGAGATAGCCATCGCTAAACGACTAGCAAAGAGCCACTTAAAGCTAACCAGCAGGCGCAACATAGGAATCTTACGGTCCAAACTAATGGAGGAGACCGTAGGATATATTGACACATATCCTTCACCCACTTACTATGAACTACTTCCTACGTTTACCTTGATATTGAATCATACAAAACACTATCCATAGGGAGGCCACTTCCAGGGTGACACGAAGTGTCATATGAATCTCACAGTGTAAACTATGTGGAGACGTGGCAGTTGAAATCTATTTATCGTATAATAGACTTATGTTGGAACAAATTCCTCTTATTCACCGAAATCTAGATTTAAGCTAAAAATATTTTCCGTAGGGAGGTCACTTCCAGGGTGAAACGAAGTACCGCTTAATCTGGATTGTGAACTCTTAGAGACGTGAGAGCTAAATATAACGTATCATATATGTTATTAATCTCCCACTAAAGTTTTCTAATAACTCTATCATATAGAAGTTATTAAACTGCCACTGAAGTGTTTTATTTTGGGTAGATTTATACTTAGGTTCTTTTCGGCTAATAAAACAACCCTAAGTCTATGTGGTTTATCCAAGTATAACTCTTATAATTGGATTTTAACCTACGATGTCTAGGTGATAAACCATTTTATTACGTCACATCACTCACGTATGCTCATAAAACTAGTTATCAACGCTCAATAATTCAGCCATAATCCCCAAGTAGGAGGTGTTCCGAAAACCGTCAACTTAAGTACCCCAGCCTTAGATAGGATTATATACCCGTTGAGTTTTTAACCTAGGTTTTATAAGTTTTAACAATTAAAATAGGTGGTCAACCTATGTGAGCATGCAACTGTTGTTTATGGATTTTAAATGTCTAACCCAATTTTATGACAACTTATAAAACTTTAGACATGCTATTCATCCATAACATACTTGAGGCATTCAAATTTAATATAACATTTATATTAAATACAAGAAACCCTAACATGCATACTATATATTATAACAATTATAACATACGTTCAATGCATGTTACATGCTTCCTATGGTGGGATTTTAAATCTAAATGACATACTATATGCACATACAAGATTTATTTAATTATAAAATACATCAAATGCATAAATAATTAAACACAAACTAATATGGTTCTAGTTTTGACAAAAACAAATAAACAAAACCTAATTATTACAAAACAGCTTCCGAACCGCTCCCGGACCACTTGAACCGCTCCAAAACGAACTCAAGTAGCTTGAACCGGACCCGAACCATCTGAACCAGACCAGCCAAGAACCATTCGAAGCTGAACCAGACCAGACCACAAGAGAACCGGCCAAACCGGCAGCCTTTGCACATGTTCAACATCTCGCTAAGTCTCATCGTTTAGCAATGACGACCATCATCTAGTATTTTGCCAGATCGTTTAGTAAATCCTTGATTGTTTAGCGCACCAAAAGGTAAACGATCGTTTAATGCCATCGCATAGCATTCAACACATCACCTAGCTGCCACACAAAGGTATGCAATCGCGTAGTGCTATCGCATAGCAACTCGTCGCATCGCCTAGTTCCCGCATAGAGGTAAACGATCGCGTAGTGCTATCGTATAGCAACTCGATGCATCGTTTAGCTCCCGATCAAAGATAAACAATCGTAGTAAGNTATAGCAACTCGATGCATCGTTTAGCTCCCGATCAAAGATAAACAATCGTAGTAAGCGATCGCTCGGGGCTATCGTATAGCTCTTCAACGAATTGCTTAGTTCTATCATATAGAACCAAACGATCGCTTAACACCATCTAGCGCTTCATGTCATCGTTTAATATCCTCCGTAACTAAATGATCGCTTAGCTCCATCGTATAGAACATCATCGCGTCGTTCAGCATTGTAGGTAAGCAATTTGTTTAGTTCCATCACATAGAAACTTCAACGCATCGCTTAGCACTTCGCTACACAATCGTTTAGCTCTGCATCTAAACGATCGCTCAGTGCTATCGCGTAGCACTTCATTGCATCACTTAGCGCGCATAGTTGCTAAACGATCGCATAGTACCATTATAGAGTAAATTCAACTTATCGTTTAGTTCTCACATGAAAGCTAAACGATCGCTTAATGCTATCGCATAGAAAATTGAACGCATCGTTTAGCTCCCGAAGTACACGATCGTCTAGTGTTCAACATCATAACGACCAGCGCCCATTGCTATATGATCGTCTAGCTTTTCTTCATATCGTGTAGCGTCTGGAGCTAGACGATTGATTAGCAACTAGAACCTCAACGACGATAAGAACAGAGCTTGATTTTCTAGAACTGCAACAAGGCCTCTTCGCATGTTTCTTCGATTTACAGCTTAATTTCAACTCTAATGATTCCAAATAAATTATAGACTCTTGGGAACGCGTTAAAGCTCATCAAGCAAGAGCCAAATACAAATTTAAATGAGAAATTAAAAAGAATTAAACAACCAAAACTCAGAAAACCATATCAGTGCACCGGTTTCATATTTCTCATATAAAACACCCACCAAACCAAAATTAAACCAAATTGAATGCTTATTTGATGCTTTGATACCAATTGTAGGATTATATCAATAGCAGCAAAAGCACAAAAATCATCTAAGCATTCAAATTCACTAATTTTGGCATAATATAAAGCATGCTTTTGTAGAAAAAATGAGTTTTAAGACATACCTCTTGTAGAACTTCTTCAAAGCTCCATCTTCAGCTGCTATCTTCTCCATATCTTGTTGCAGACCACCTCAAGACCTTCCCCACTATTCTCTTGGTGCTCTAGATTGAGTTGTGGGACTCAAAACAAGCTTGAATCAAGGGATGAAGGAGAAAAGTTTACTGCAGCAACCTTGTTGAAGAACCATTCTTTAAACCAGTTTTTCTCTAAAATTCTATTTTAATGGTATTTAATAATAATCATATTTATATTATTCCTCCAATCAATATATCTAATACATCATATCAATTATATCACATATAATTGAATTTTCTCTTGTTAATTGAACACTTCAAAATCAACCAAATGCTGATTGCTCACTTGAACCCATTGAGCTAACCAAGGGAACCTCATGGACCCTGTAGCTTGAAGCTCCAACGGTACATGAATAACCTGACTAAACTCTTTAGTCACGAGATCAACCATCTGTTAACTGGTTGGCCACTCCACTAAAGACCCGACAGCTGCACTTTTCGCACACAGATATATTTTATGTGTTCATATGTCCAATCAACAGTGCGATAACCCTTCACAAATCGCTCGTAAGTACAGCTGAGCCATTTAATCATTTTGCCCCTGTAGTAACATCTAACTTCTTAAGTACCACTAATTCCCTCTAATGACAATAAGTCATAGTCCTACTATGACTGAGTCCTCTCTTCAAAGAGAGGTGTGGCCACTATGTTAAAGACCCGAAATCAGCCCTTAAGGGAGCAGTTTATCTATTTACCTGCTTCAGGGAAAGAGTGAATTTCATCTTGTGTAACTCGAGTTCCCAGCTCCCCAATCAGACAATCCCTAGAAAAGGTAGGGTTGTTGAGTTGGAAATCTAGCCAACTCTTATCCATACTAATCAAAAGGACCGCCCTCATAGGCAGGAGTTTCCCAACTCACTTAGGATTAAGGTCCCATGTCACCCTATGGTTATTTAGTAAAATGTAAATCTTATTATCAACGATGTTCATATAAAGAGACTAATCATCTCGTGATTTCAATATTACAACGCGTTGTATAGACAACCCCTGCTCGTAATTCTCCACAGTGAATGGTTCAGGATCAGACCATTTGTAGCACTTTTACCAACACTTGTAAAATCTACAAAGTGGGCCGTATTCATGTGTCACAAGGTAGGTATCCCTCATTTTCTATACTATAGGACCATTTAGGTATATTACTTAAGGCATGATCCACTTGTATGTCTCACCATACTGCTTAAGTACATGAAATAACCATGGATTCTTGAGTTATTGGAATTTGAGTAAATATAAATAAAATAACATTTATTTTATTTAATAACATAATTGTACAAAATGTTTACAAACTACGAGACCACGGGGAAATTAGGAACACCAATTCCCAACAATCCTCCCACTTGTCCTAATGCTCTCAAGGAGACTAATGTACAATATAATTAAAAATAGTACCAATATACATAAACTAGGGATACTCTTGAGAGGAAATCAGATCTGGAGATTTCATTGAGCAGCGAAAGTAGAACATTCCAAAATTTACCAATCATGACATGAACAATAAATTACAGTCGAATTCAACAAACCGGTTATTACCAATTCAATACAGAGAAAAATTACAGCATGAATAAACTTCAAATGAAAAAGAGAGCAAACTCTGTTACGGAACATAGGCAGATAAGACGTTCTTCCACGCTCGTGCGCACGAACGCCTCGAAACAACAGCAACCTCGAACATCGATCACAATGATCGCAACACAGCAACACGAATACATCACGAACATTCTGTGCTCGTCTCACGATCTCTTCGGTCAAGAAACTTCTCCGCAATTAACAAACAACCTCCACAACACCACGAACGACCTTCAGAAACCCGACGGTTGGCGAGTTGAGTTCCTGACCCACCCAAGGCTACCTTGGTATCTTGTGGTGAGAAATTTAGAGGTTGGGCTCTGTTTGGACCTTGGTGTGAGGCAGACGAAGGAGAAACCGAATCACGTACACGATGGGCCAAGTGGGAGAGGGGAGAACCTATCGTATAGGTCCGATGCCCATCGTTAGATAAAAGCTATGCGATCGTCTAGCAAAAGCTATGAGATTTTTTAGCTCATCATTTAGATCGGTCTGTCGCCTATGACATCTACAACATTGTTTTTTATTAGGATTAATTTAACAACAGCGGTCTATCTGGTCTTACCCCTAAAATGGGAGTCTTATTGAGCCGGCGCTGTTGAGACAACTCTCAACTATGCAAATCTAAGGGCAATCCCGAATAAACAGGAGTTCATAGTTAGCTCAGGATTAAGATCGAGTTACCTAAGTTATCTAGGTGAAATAGTTAGTCTTAAACAGTAAACAACATTATAAAGTAAGAGTGTCTTATTTCTTGGTCTTGATCTTATGCAAACTCATTGCATAGGACACTCCTACTCCTCTTGTCATAACATGTACGATTTAGGATCACATCGTATGTAGCACTTTATAACTTTTTGTAATAACTACAGAGTAGGCTGCATCCAATAGTATTACCAGAATAAGGTACCCAACCTCATTCATGTACCATAGATCATTTTGACTATTTACTCGAACCCGATCCACTCTTATGTCTCCACATAAAGTTCAAGTACTCATACAATAGTCATGGGTCTTTGTTTATGGATTTAGACTTTCGTACAATTTATGAAATCAATAATTAGTATATTGATTATAGAAAATGTTTATCATTTTACAAACTGCGAGTCTTAGGACATAAAACCCAATAGTTACATTGTCTAAGGAACAGTGTCCTAAGACACCTCAAGCAGTTGAGGAATGAGATGGGTCCCTTATGCATCTGCCGTTAGTAGTTTGATGTACGCAGTGTTATGTACTAGACCTGACATCTGCTACACTGTGGGGATAGTCAGTAGATATCAGTCTAATCCAGGACAGGGTCACTAGACTGCCATCAAGAACATCTTCAAGTATCTTTGGAGAACGAGGGACTATATGCTTGTGTATGGGTCTGAGGATTTGATCCTTACTAGATACACAGACTCTGATTTTTAGATTGATAAGGATTCTCAGAAATCCACTTCAGGATCAGTTCACTCTTAACAGAGGGGCTGCAGTATGGCGAAGCACTAAGTAGGGGTGCATTGCTGACTTCACCATGGAGGCCGAGTATGTAGCAACTTGTGAAGCTGCTAAGGAGGCCATTTGGCTCAGGAAGTTCTTGACTGATCTGGAAGTTGTTCCAGACATGTCTAAGCCCATCACTCTTTATTGTGATAATAGTGGTGCTGTGACGAATTCCAGAGAGCCTAGGAGTCACAAACGCGACAAGCATATAGAGGGAAAATACCATCTCATCTGCGAGATTGTGCATCGAGGGGACGTGATAGTCACAAAGATAGCTTTGGAGCACAACGTTGCTGATCCATTACGAAGGCTCTCACGACTATAGTTTTTTAGGGTCACCTACAGAGCATGGGTCTACGGGACCGACCGTGGCTGGACTAGGGCAAGTGGAAGATTTTGTACTGGGCCTTAGTGCCCTAGTTTATTGTTTTGTACTTGTATTTATCTTGTACACCCCACTTGCTTTAGGATAAGTGGGAGATTGTTCGGGTTGATACCCTAAATCTCGTAAGGTCCTATAGTTTGTAAACACGTGTATGAACAAACATTTGTGATGTAATAATATGATATATTTTCTTCACTATTGTCTTGAAATATGAGATATTTTAGTTGCATTAACCATAAACCAATAAACTAAGATCTCTGGTTATCGTTGTAACTTAAGCATGTATGTGGAGACATACAAGTGGATCATGCCTTAAGTGATAACCTAAATGAAGGAAGTCTTAACAGAGATCTCCATGAGCAGCGGAAGTGGATCGTTCCAAATTCCATTAAAAATGAACACACCAATTACAGTCTTAAACGGAAACCAACAAATTATGCAGAAACAAAAATTACAGCATGCTACAAGAAAATACAAGTGATAGAGTATGCGTACCTTTGAAGAACTCTTCTTCAAATATCCCTCGATTAGTTTCCAATGCATCCAAAGAAGCACTCGAACGCAATGAACAAAACACGACCTCCACGAACGTCTAAATAAGCCTCGATCCATATCGAGTCCAACTCGATCAATGAATGAATTTAGAACACCACGACAAGTGTTACCTTGGTATTCTCGGTGTGATAATCCAAAAGTTTAGGCTCTATATGATCTTGGATTGAGGAAGATAGGAGGTATATGATCGAGTAAGTGGGAGATATGAAGACTGTCTATCATATAGACGATATACTCGATCGTTTAGAAGATGAAGCCTATTGTATAGACTTTGCTACTCGATCGTGTAGCAATGATCAGTGAGTAACTATCGTATAGTCAACTCGTAGCTCGATCGTGTAGACTCTCAATGCTATCGTTTTGTAAGAACAGTTTTTACTTAATACCTTTTTTGTGAGAATTTTTCGAATTAATCAACTACTAAATTTTGGAAAATAATTTTCCTTTTTACCTCACGGTTACCATTAAACTTCCAATAACCTCCAACTCAATTTTATTATTAGAGAAAAAGAATTAATAATCATATAATTAATATATTATAAATAAATATGATAACCAACTTATCATATTACCTATAGTTTTAATATTTTATCATATGAAACATATAAACCATAGTTCTTTTTCTATTTTATGGTATTTAATATAAATCATATTTATATTAATTCCTCCAATCAATATATCTAATACATCATATCAATTATATCACATATAATTGAATTTTCTCTTGTTAATTTGAACACTTCAAATCAACCCAAAATCTGATTCTCAACTTGAACCCATTGAGCTACCAAGGGGACCTCATGGACCTGTAGCTTGAAGCTCCAACGGTACATGAATAACTGACTAAACTCTTTAGTCACGAGATCCACCATCTGTTAACTGTTGGCCACTCCACTAAAGACCGACAGCTGCACTTTTCGCACTACAGATATATTTATGTGTTCATATGTCCAATCAACAGTGCGATAACCCTTCACAAATCGCTCGTAAGTACAGCTGAGCCAATTTATCATTTTGCCCCTGTAGTTACATCTAACTTCTTAAGTACCACTAATTCCTCTAATGAACAATAAGTCATAGTCCTACTATGACTGAGTCCTCTCTTCCAAAGAGAGGGTGTGGCCACTATGTTAAAGACCCGAAATCAGCCCTTAAGGGAGCAGTTTATCTATTTACCCCTGCTTCAGGGAAAGAGTGAATTTCATCTTGTGTAACTGAGTTCCCAGCTCCCCAATCAGACGAATCCCTAGAAAAGGTAGGGTTGTTGAGTTGGAAATCTAGCCACTCTTATCCATACTAATCAAAGGACCGCCCTCATAGGCAGGAGTTCCCAACTCACTTAGGATTAAGGTCATGTCACCTATGGTTATTTTAGTAAAATGTAAATCTCAATTATCAACGATGTTATATAAAGAGACTAATCATCTCGTGATTCAATATTATACAAACGCGTTGTATAGGACACCCCTGCTCGTATGTCTCCACATGAATGGTCAGGATCAGACCATTTGTAGCACTTTACAACACTTGTAACATCTACAAAGTGGGCCGTATTCATTGTGTCACAAGGATAAGGTATCCCTCATTTATCCTTATACTATAGACCATTTAGGTTATTACTTAAGGCATGATCCACTTGTATGTCTCACATACATGCTTAAGTTACATGAAATAACCATGGATCTTAGTTTATTGGATTTGAGTAAATATAAATAAAATAACATTTATTTTATTAATAACAATGTGTACAAAATGTTTACAAACTACGAGACCACGGGGAAAATTAGGACACCAATCCCAACAATCTCCCACTTGTCCTAATGCCTCAGGAGACTAATGTACAATATATAAAAATAGTACAATATACAATAAACTAGGGCATACTCTTGAAGGAAATCAGATCTGAGATTTCCATGAGCAGCGAAAGTAGAACATTCCAAATTACAATCATGAATGAACAATAAATTTACAGTCGAATTCAAACAAACGGTTATACAATTCATACAGAGAAATTACAGCATGAATAAACTCAAATGAAAAGAGAGCAAACTCTGTACGAACATAGGCAGAAGCGTCTCCACGCTCCGTTGCGCACGAACGCTCGAACAACAGCAACCTCGAACACTCGATCTACATGATCGCAACACAGCAACACGAATACAGCACGAACACTTCGTGCTCGTCCTCAACGATCTCTTCGGTCAGAACT
>NC_052358.1:53583257-53590995 GCF_009727055.1 Benincasa hispida
ATCATGGGCTCCAACGATCCGAGATTAATTGGCTAAACTCATTAGACCAAATTAATCCCCATTCGTTAACTAATGGGTCATTCCACTAAAGCCCATAGTTGCACTCACCTCACTGTAGATATATTATGCCCACATGATTTAACCATAATCAGCAAGTTGACCCTTCACAGGTTGTTCGTAATAACGACTGGGTCAAATATCTGTTTTACCCCCAAGATTACATCTTATTTCTCAAGTCCCTACTGATTCTCTAATGAACAACTAGTTTGTGATCCAATCATCAAATCAAACTCTCTCAGCCATTGCACGATCGTCTAGCAAAACTATATTATCGTTTAGCTCACCATTGCACGATCGTTTAGCTCGCCCAACCATCGTTTAGTAAATCCAAATTTACTTGACGACTTCGTGAGTTTCTTTTGCACGAGAGAGAAAAATCAAAACTTTTTCTATCATTTGTAAAAACTTCCTTTTCAAATAGGAAAACCATTTTACTTTTAAACTCACGGTTACCTTGATCCAATAACCACCCACTACTTTTGTTGTTTAAAAGAAAAAGAATTAATTATCCAATAATTAATATTATTATAAACATAAATGATAACCAACTTATCACTATATTTATAACCTATGGTTTTAATATTTTATCTCATGAAACATATAAACCATAGTTCTTTTTCTATTCCATGGTACTTAGTGTAAATCTCATTTACATCAATCCTCCACTAGATGTATCTTATACATCAAATCGATTATATCATACATAATTAAAATACCTCTTGTCAATTTGAACATTTCAAATCAACACCAAGAACTGATCCTCAACTGAATCTATTGAGCTACCAAGGGGACCTCATGGATCTGTAGCTTGAAGCTCCAACGATACGTGAATAAATGACTAATCTCTTTAGTCACGGGATCCACCATCCGTTAACTGCCAGGCATTTCACTAAAGACCGATAGCTGAAGTCTCCTTACAATAAATATATTATGTGTCCATATTAACCAATTAGCAGTGCGACAACCCTTCACAGATCGCTCGTAAGTACAGCTGGGCCAATAACTATTATGCCCTTATAGTTACATCTATCTCCTTAAGTACCACTGATCCCTCTAATGAACATAAGTCATAGTCTTACTATGACTGAGTCTTCTCTTCCAAAGAGAAGCTATGGCCACTATGTTCAAGCCCTGGAATCAGCCCTTAAGGGAGCAATCTCTCTACTTATCCTTGCTTCGGGAAAGAAGTGAATTCCATCTTATGGATTGAATTCCCAGCTCCCAGATCAGACAAGTCCCCAAAATCAAGGTGAAAGCTTAATAAATCATGATGGGACGGAGAGGCTGAGGACGGTCGAATCCGAATTTAGTTGACAAGCCGTTAATGACACACTGTAGCAAGTACACTCAACTTTTCGGTGACCATTAATTGGCGCATCAGATCAGAAGATTTAATGACCACCCATCATTGCAATCATTAGAGAGAAAAGCTTCTTCACCTTGAGCTCTATAAATACCGGAGGCCACCATTGTAAAAGAGTTAACAAGTTAGATCATATACAAAGATAGATAACCGTTAGTCTGTTCATAGTTATTCTTACACTTAGAAGACGGAGACGAGCGAAGAGATGAAGATGTCGAGAAATCATTCTTGGACAGATCGAAAGACTTTCGGGAAGCGCTTCAAGAGGAGAGAAGGCCAACACTTGCGAAAGCCAGGGTATTCTTCTGGGCAGAGTTGGAGTGAAAAGATAGTGTAAAAGGCCACGGGAAGCAAGACATTGCTACCGGGCTTCTTATCTCTATATTTTATTGTTATTCTCTATTCTGCATTTAATTTATAGACAATGGAAATCACATTTCAACTTATGTTCAATCTCTCCATACATCACATGTGTAGCTAAATTTCCGAATGGGTTGAGAAGTACTTAGCTAGTATGACCTAAGATTTTCACTTTATGCGATCATCTTGTCTTATGTATGCGTCATTCACCCTTCAGAGATACTTGAGAGAATAGTCTAAAGAAAGAATCTAGACTTGAGAGAGTTAGGTTAGAATCTAGTCTTGAGAGAGTCAGATTAGAACCACATAAGTAAGAGATAAAGACTTAGACATAAGTTATGTTTGTTATTACGCATCGCATGCACCCTAGAAACAGGATATGATAGTATGCGATCACCTTGTGTATGTATGCATCATTCATCATCGCATAGATAAGAATAGAGGCTTAGACATAATTCCTATCGACATTATCATATACATCACATGCGTTCTAGAAATAGGAACTATGGCATTTGCATTGAGAGATGATATGCTGTTGTGTGTGTGTAGCATGATCGCATAACTTGAACGCAATCTTAGGAAGTGTTAGCTAAATCCCTTCTCAACCCGTTCATCGAATACTCATTGTAATTCTCGATTTCATCAACTCTTTACTCGAATCTGTCGCATAGGAAATATACTTAATCAAAACACCATCCAACTTATTTGTTTTTTCCACCGCAAAGGAATCACATTTACTGTCGCATAGTAACTCAGTAGTCCTTGTGTTCGACCCTGGACTTACCAGGAAACCTAGTGAGATTTATACTTGGATCTTATTAGGAAAACTTGCATGTGCAACGCATAACTCATCACCACAAACATACAACATAATTGCATCACATTTACAACGCATCAGGGACCTCGCGGACCTACAGATCATGGGCTCCAACGATCTGAGATTAATCGACTAAACTCATTACACCGAACTAACCCCTATTCGTTAACTAATGGGTTACTCCACTAAAGCCCATAGTTGAACTCCCTCACTGTAGATATCTTATGTCCACTCGATATAACCATGATTAGTAAGTTAACCTTTCACAGGTTGTTCGTAATAATGGTTGGGTCGAATTTCTGTTTTACCCCCAAAATTACCTCTTGTTTCTTAAGTCCTACTGATCCTTTAATGAATAATTTTTTTGTAATCCAATCAACAAACTGAGTCCCTTTCGACCCAGTGAGAGGGTGGGGCCCCTTATTCAAGACCCAGAATCAGCATTTAAGGGGACAACCTCTCTATTATCCCTAACAGCGGGTAGGAGTAAATTCCATCTTGCACCCTATGTCCCCAGCTATCTATCTGGTCTTACCCCTGAAATGAGAGGTTATTGAGCCGGAGCTGTAGAGCCAACCCTCACCTTTTAAAATCTAAGTATAATCTTGAATAAACAGGAGTTCATAGTTAGCTTAGAATTAAGGTCAAGTTACCTAGATCATCGCTTTGAAATAATCAGTCTTAAACAGTAAATAATTTTATAAAGTAAGAGTGTCTGATTGCATGGTTCGATCTTGTTCAAACCCTTTTGCACAAGAACACCCCCATTTCTCATGTCTCAACATAAACGAATTAGGATCATTTCGTTTGTAGCACTTTACAATGTCACACCCCTTCCCAGATTACCCTTTTAATCTTTCTGCCGCTCCCTGAGTTCAAAGAGTAGATTGCCACGTCACCCCACACTTAGTGCCTCCAGCCAGACTAATGATTGAGTTTCTTCAATTAATTTATTTCCTTCCCTTCCTTCATAATCCCTATAAACAACATGAATTTTTAGTTAATAAATATGTAATATAACATCCCTTGGGTTAAACATGCTTATCTAGGGAACCTAAGTTCGGGGTTTACAATCATCTCCCCCTTAAAAGAAATTTCGTCCTCGAAATTTACCTGATATGTCATTTGAAAAGTTGAGGGTATCTCTTCTTCATTTGCTCTTCGGATTCCCAGGTTGCTTCCTCGATCCCATGATTATGCCATAACACCTTCACCAAAGGAATCGTCTTATTTCTGAGTACCTGATCTTTCCTATCCAAAATCTCGATGGCCTCTTCCTTGTAAGATAAATCTTCTTTGAGCTGTACCGGTTTCGTTGCTAGTACGTGCATAGGATCAGACACGTATTTCCTTAGCATCGACACATGAAACACGTCGTGTATACGAGCTAGCTCCATTGGCAACTGCAACCTATAAGTTGCTGGACCAACTCGTTCCACAATTTCATATGGTCCGATGTATCGTGGACTTAACTTTCCTTTTCTCCCAAACTGAAGAATTCCTTTCCATGGGGATAGCCGGAGAAATAACCGTTCTCCAACTTCAAATTCTAGTTCTCTTCTTCATTTATTGGCGTAGCTCTTCTGTCTATCGCGAGCCACCTTAAGATTATCTCTGATAAGTTTTACATTGTCTGTTGTTTGTTGAACTAATTCTGGACCCAGTAGTTGTTGTTCTCTGACTTCATTCCAGCATACTGAAGTCCTACAAGGTCAGCCATATAATGCTTCGTAGGGAGCCATTTCGATACTAGAATGGTAGCTATTGTTGTAGGCAAATTCAATCAATGATAAGTGTGTATCCCAACTTCCTTTGAATTGTAGTACACAAGATCTTAACATATCTTCTAGTGTTTGTATAGTTCTTTCCAACTATCCATCAGTTTGCGGATGAAAAGCCGTACTGAAACGCAATTTAGTGCCCATAGCCTTTTGTAAACTAGGCCAAATTTTTGCAGTGAACCTCGAGTCCTGATCCGACACTATCGACACTGGGGCTCCATATTGACTGATTATCCTATCCACATAAATCTTAGCTAGACGATCTAGTGTAAAAGTAACTTTTACTGGTATGAACTTGGTCGTCTTAGTTAGTCTATCGACTATTACCCAAATACCATCAAATCCTGNCTAGTGTAAAAGTAACTTTTACTGGTATGAACTTGGTCGTCTTAGTTAGTCTATCGACTATTACCCAAATACCATCAAATCCTGAGGGTGTCTTAGGCAAACCAAATAGAAAGTTCATTGTCACACGCTCCCACTTCCACTCAGGCAATGGAAGTGGATTGAATAATCCTGCTGGTCTTTGTCTCTCGGGTTTTACTTGTTGACAAACTATACATCGATCCACATATTCTGCTATGTCTCTCTTCATCCCAGGCCACCAGTAATATTTCTTCAAAGTCCTATACATCTTGGTGCTACCTGGATTTATGGCATAAGCGGAACTATGTGCTTCCTCTAGAATGGCTTGTTTAAGCTGTAGCTTGTTAGGCACACACATTCTCCCCTCCTTTTCTAGTACACTATCTGTTCCCAGGTTAAAGTCAACCCTGATGCCCTTACTCACATCCTCAGCAATCTTCTGAAAATCAGGGTCTTCCAACTGATCCCACTTAAGGTTTTCTACTAAGGTCGGCCTTATCTGAAAAGTAGCTATCATTCCTCCTGACGGTTCCAATGATAAGGCGGTTCTGGAATTCTTGAACTCCTGCAATAACATTCCTCTTATTGAACCTATAATGGCCTTGGGTCCCGAGGATTTCCTACTTAGTGCATCTGCCACAACATTAGCCTTACTAGGGTGGTACTCGATGGAACAATCATAATCTTTAATCAATTTAATCCATCTTCGTTTTCTTAGATTCAATTCCTTTTGATCAAAGATATATTTTAAGCTTTTGTGATCTGTAAATATCTTGCAGCACTCTCCAAATAGGTAATGTCTCCACAACTTCAGAGCCAAAACAACTACTGCCAACTTCAGATCATGCTTGGGATAAATGCCCTCGTGTTTCTTAAGTTGACGAAAGGCATATGCAATCACCTTCCCATCCTGCATCAACACACATCCCAATCCTTGTCGGGATGCGTCGCAATAAATCTCAAATTCCTTACCTAGAATAGGCAAGGTAAGCATTGGTGCTGATACTAGTTTCCGTTTCAGCTCCTGGAAACTATGTTTACATTCAAACGACCATTCAAACCTCACGCTTTTCTTGGTCAGGTTTGTCAACGGAAGGGCTATCTTGGAGAAACCCTCCACAAACCTCTGATAATAACTTGCTAACCCTAGGAAACTGCGTATTTCTGAAATTGTTGTGGGTCGTTCCTAATTAACTATTGCTTCCGTCTTTTGGGTATCTACACTAATGCCCTTTGCTGAAACAACATGCCCAAGAAATACTACTCGATCTAACCAAAATTCGCATTTACTGAATTTAGCATACAACTGCCTATCTTGCAACGTCTGCAATACTATCCTCAAGTGGGTAATATGATCCTCCCTATTATCAGAATACATCAGTATATCATCAATGAATACTATCACGAACTGGTCCAAGTAGGGATAAAATATCCTGTTCATGAGATCCATGAATACCGCAGGGGCATTTGTCAATCCGAAAGGCATTACCAGGAATTCATAATGTTCATATCTCATTCTAAATGCGGTTTTAGGAATATCAACTTTTTTCACTTTCAGTTGATGATAACCGATCTCAGGTCTATCTTCGAAAACACCGTGGCTCCTCTTAGCTGATCAAACAAATCATCAATGCGTGGTAACGAATATTTATTCTTAATTGTTACCTTATTCATCTGCATATAGTCGATACACAATCTAAGTGTACTGTCTTTTTTTCTCACAAACAATACCGGAGCTCCCTAAGGCGATACACTAGGTCAAATGTATCCCTTAGCAATTAACTCTTGCAGTTGAACCTTTAATTCTTTCAACTCAGTCGGCGCCATTTTATACGGTGCCTACGATATGGGAGTTGTTCCTGGAACTAAGTCAATAGTAAACTCCACCTCCCTGTCAGGTGGTAATCCCGATAGTTTTTCAGGAAATACATCCCGAAATTCATTTACCACTAGGACATCTTATGGGTTCAGCTCTTTCCCTTGAGCAACCATCATATGAGCCAGATAGGCTTTACATCCCTTGCTCAATAGTTTTCGAGCTTTCACTGTCAATATCAAATTCCCCGCGACTAATTGTTTGCTTCCTGTCAGCATTGCATCTTGGCCATTTGATTTTCTGAGCACTACCTTCTTCTTGTAACAGTCTACTGAAGCATGATACTTACTTAGAAAATTCATCCCCAAGATATCATCAAACTCCAACAGTTTTAAAAGAAGTAAATCAACATAGAAGTTCTGACCAATGATCAGTATCTCACAATGATTATAGCATCTATCTACTACTATCACATCTTCCAAAGGGGTAGAGATAAATAACTCTTTAGGCATAGGTTCAACCAACCTATCTATACTAGGTGCAAACATGCTAGATGTAAATGAATATGTGGCACCAGAATCAAATAAAACATAAGTAGATTGCCCACATAACATAACATTACCGATCACAACATCTGGAGACTCCGCTACCTCCTGGTGTGGCATGGCATACACTCGCCCCTGCTGCTGGGGTCGACCTACGACATTCTTCTGCTCGGCACCACTTGATTCTTTACCCCAATTTCCAACACTCTTTGGTTGGTTAACTATCTGGGAGGTCGACTGTTGTGCTGTTGAAACGTCCCTGTTCATCTAGGGACAGTCCCTCTTGAAATGCCCTATTTATCCGCACTAAAAACATGCACCTCTGCCACTATAGCATGCCCCAAAATTCCTCTTGCCACAACTAGGGCATGTCGGTCTCCTTTCTATGCTGGCTACTGACTCACCAGCTTGTGGCATCTTTGATCGGCTAACTGCACCGGCCAAGGGTCTCGTTTTCCTTTTCTTGGATCCCTGCCAACTGGTTCCTCTGAAATGGCTTCCACTAGTCTGGGTTGCCACTGGAGATCGAAATCCCCTATCTCTAGGCCCTACTACGACCTCACTGCCTCTTGGCAACTGCTCAACATCTGCCAAACTCTGCTCGACTCATATTGCTATTTCTACTAACTG
>NC_052358.1:53591825-53597432 GCF_009727055.1 Benincasa hispida
CACCTAATACAATGTACACATGTTATGGACTTACACTTAGGGACTTAGACTTATGCATAGACTTCCCTCTCATTCCCAAAACCTTATGCTCTGATACCAACTTGTCACACCCCCTCCCAGATTGCCCTTTTAATCTTTCTGCCGCTTCCTGAGTTCAAAGAGTAGATTGCCACGCCACCTCACACTTAGTGCCTCTAGCCAGACTAATGATTGAGTTTCTTCATTTAATTTATTTGCTTCCCTTCCTTCATAATCCCTATAAACAACATGGATTTCTACTTAATAAATATGTAATATAACATCCCTTTGGCTAAACATGCTTATCTAGGGAACCTAAGTTTGGGATTTACATACAACTCTTTGTAATAACTACAGAGCAGGCCACATCCAATAGTGTTACTAGAATAAGTTACCCAATCTTATTCATATACTATAGATCATTTTGACTATTTACTCGAACTTGATCCACTTCTATGTCTCCATGTAAAGTTCAAGTACTCATCTAATAATCAAGGGACTTTTAGGTTTATTGGATTTCTAATAAGCGAAACATCTATTCAATAATAACTTATTGAATTTTCAGAATAAGTTCTATTGTTTACAAACCACGAGTTTTAGGACATAAAACCCAACAAACTCCCACTTGGACTAAAACTCTAGTGGTAACTTATATATCCAATATATAAGACTGTGTTCCTGAGTTTTATAGAGAAATACAACAAACTAGGGCATCCCATACCTATGGTTTATCATTCGGTATCCCATACCCGATATTTCCCTCACTTGTCCTAGGTTATTAATATGGCATTCCTAGTCTTACTAGGTGATTCTCAAACACTTTAGCCGAGAGAATCATTGTAAACATGTCAATGTACAATAGGCTTTTAATTAAACTATATGTGAATGCATCTTATTCTCAATTATGACCAGGAAGCACACTTTCCTCCCACTACATTGAGGTACTCTAAACTATATGTGAATAAGACGCGTCTGACTTGTCTTAACAACTTTTTGTTAACAGTCAGATCTAGAAATCTTTAAACTTTCTATACTTTGATCTAGCCATTTTTAAATATTTGAATATCTACAAATGGCTTTTAACAATTTGATTCTTAACAAAAGTTGCTATGAGATAGAACAAACATATTTTTTTGATAATGCACATTTCATTTACAACAAAAATATACAATTTGTTCTTTACAATATCACAAAAGCAAGTAAAATCAAGCAACAACTTCTCCCACTGGTCGAGCTGAGCAAGTGGTCCCCAGGAACTAGTTTGCCTATTTTGCTTTCTCTACTCTATTCTCGGCAAGGTACTAAAGGCAGTTTCTCTTCCAGTGCCTTTCTTTGTTGCAGTGGAAACACTTCCCTTTGTCTGCAGTGTTTTCCTTGCCTTTCTTTCTAGTAGGTTTCTTCTTCCCTTTCCCTTTGCCCTTCTTCACAGGAATACTCTTACTCTTCAAAGAGGAAGCAACATCAGGCTTAGAGGATGTTCCTCTCTTTTCAAGTGCAGTAACATTTACTTCTGATTCCAAACCCTTAGTTCTCAACATAGTCTGGTAAGCCTGTAGCTCATTCAGTAGAGTAGTCAAGCTGTATTCAATTTTATTCATCAATGCATTCGTACAGAATTGTAGAAAACTCTTCGGAAGAGATTCTAGAATAAAATCAACTTGCTTTCTCCCGTCCATGACAGTGCCATTTACTTTTGCCACATTAAAGTGGACCATCATGTCCAGGACATGTTCACGAACAGAGCCCCCTCTTTCATGTGGCTGTTGTAAACATACTTGATGCCATTATGCCTCAGGGTGAAGGACGACCAAACATCCCTCACAGAGATTCCATAATCTCTTTGGTAGTACTCATATCCTCATATTTCTTCGTCAAAACATCAGATAAGTAGGCGAGGATATAAGCACGGGCTTTATCATTTGTCTTGACCCATCTGTTATGCTTCTCGAACAGTTTGGTTTGTATTAGAGCTAGGAATGGGAAGACAATCCTCTGTTAAGATAAACCATAAATCATCTATCACAAGTATCATGTTCAAATTTGATTTCCAGGTCACATAATTATCCTCGATGAGTTTATCCGATGCCAACAATTGTATTATTGAACTCTTCATTATGAAATTATAAACAAATTCTATTAGTGTATTGCTTTTAAATCCAATCAAGTTTTAACAAATTAATAATGTACCCAAGATTATTCTTTTGTAATGAAACTACAACAAAACATTCTTGACTAAATACTATCTCCAGAATAATTCATATTCTGATAGTCATTTAAATACCGCTTTTGATCAGAAATTATTAACATTTAATAATTCTATAAGTGTAACCCTCCGTTTTCAGATGTCAGAGGTCGGCCCCATCTATGCTACCGTAGTGGAGAGTCAAGTTTGAGAATGGACCTAAGAAATCCTATCCATCTATAGAGCTTGAGTTGTTTCGAATCCTATGTTACAACCCTCTGTGGGGATAGCCGTCGTTAAACGACTAGCAAAAGGCCGCTTAAAGCTAACGAACAGGCTTAACATAGGAATCTCACGGTCCAAACTAACGGAAGAGACCGAAGGATATGTTGACACATATCCTTCACCCACTTACTATGAACTACTTCCCCCGTTCACCTTGGTATTGACTCATACATCCGCTTTTCGAATGGAGGTCACTTCCAGGGTGCACGAAGCGTCATATAACGGTGAACTATGTGGAGACGTGGCAGTTTGAAATCGTACACTTGATTTCTATCCGAATAACTTCCTCTTATTCACCTAAATCTAAATTTAAGCTAAAAAATACTTTCCAAATGGAGGTCACTTTCAGGGTGACACGAAGTATCACTTAAATCTAGATTATGAACTCTTAGGAACGTGAGAGCTAAAAATAACGTATCGTATATGTTATTAATCTCCCACCAAAGTGTTCTAATAACTTTATCATATAAAAGTTATTAAACTGCCACTGATTGTTCTATTAATAGGGTAACTTTATACCTCGGTTTTTTTTGGCTAATAAAAAAAACCTAAGTCTAAGTGGTTTATCCAAGTATAACACTTATAAATGGATTTAAACCTACGATGTCTAGGTGATAAATCGTTTTACCTCACATTACTCACGAGGTCTATGAGGCCCAGTGATGCTACCCCGAGGCCCAATTTTTGTGTGGGATCTTTCCATTGGGCAAAAACGCGAAAATAGAACTAGGGGTTAAGAACGATGAAAAAATGTTGTGTGCTTGGCAGTTTTGCAAATGGAGCTTATTTCATGCCCTAAATGGCCATCGTGCCCGCATGGGACTGACTTGGGGCCTAATTTTTGTTCGCAAACTTTTCGTCGGGCGAAAATGTCAAAACGGACCCATGGGCTTACAATGATGAAAAAAAGCCGTGTGCCAGACGATTTTGTGAACATAGCTCAATTGGTGACTCAAATGGTTATCGGGCCTGGCAGAAATGCCCTGGGGCCCAACTTTTGTGTGTGAACTTTCCGGCGGGTGAAAACGGTCCCAGGGGTTAAGAACGATGAAAAAAAGTCGTATCCGTTTCGATTATTTGGTTCCTAATGGCTCATCGGCCTGGCGGAGCCCAATTTTTGTGCTCGAACTTTCCAACGGGGCAAAACGTGAAAATGCAAAAACAAACCCAAGGATTAAAAACAATGAAAAAAAAAAGTTGGTGTGCCAGGACGGTTTTGCGAACAGATCTCATTGGTGTTCCCAAATTGCTTATCGAGCCCGGATAGTGCTGACCTGGGCCCAATTTTTGTACGCAAACTTTTCGAATGGATGAAAACGCAAAATGGACCCAGGGGCTAAGAACGATAGAAAATCTTGTGTGCATGGCGTTTCGCAACGGAGCTTATTTTGCTGCCCTAAATGGCTATCGGGCCCATGCAGGGCAACCTTTTGTGCGTGAACTTTCCGGCAGAAGAAAATGCATAAACGGACCCAGAGGTTAAGAACGATAAAAAAAATCATGCGCCAGACGATTTTGTGAATGTAGCTCATTTGGTGCACTAAATTGTTATCGGGCTCGACGGAGATGCCCTGGGGCCCAATTTTTGTTGACTGAAACTTCCAGCGGATGAAAACGCTTAAATGGAACGAGGGGTTAAGAATGATGAAAAAAGCCCTTGTGCCAGGCAGTTTTGCGAACGAAGATATTTGGTTGCCGAAATGGCTATCGGGCCTGCAGGGCTGTTCTTGGGACCCAATTTTTGTGCGCAAACTTTCCAGCGGGCAAAAAACGCAAAAATGGACCCAGGAATTAAGAACGATGAAAAAAGCACTACGCCCAAATGATTTTGCGAACGAAGCTCAATTGGGGTCCCAAATGATATCGGGCCCAGCGGTGCTACCCCGGGCCCAATTTTTATTGCACAAAGTTTTCGACGAGAAAAAAACGGACTTAGGGGTTAAGAACGATGAAAAAAAAGCCAGTCGATTTTCTGAACGGAGCTCATTTGATGCCACAAATGGCTACCAGCCCGGTGGGGTTTCCCTGGGGCCCAATTTTAGTGTTGTGAACTTTACGGCAGGCAAAAACACGAAAACGAACTCAAGGTTAAGAATAAATGAAAAAAGCCATGCGCTAGTCGATTTATCAAACGGAGCTCATTTCGTGCCCCAAATGGCTATCGGGCTTGGTGGGGTTGCTCCGGAGCCCAATTTTTTGTGTTTGCGAACTTTTCTGCGGGCAAAAATGCAAAAATAGAATCAGGGGTTAAGAACGATAAAAAAAGTCGTGTGCTAAGACGATTTTGCGAACGATGCTCATTTGGCGCCCCAAATGGCTATTGGGCCTGATGGGGTTGCCTCGAGGCACAATTTTGTGCGCGAACTTTATGACAGGCAAAAAAGCGAAAAATGGACCTAGGGGGTTAGAACGATTAATAAGTCAATGCGCTAGACGGTTTTGGGAACGGAGGCTCATTTGGTGTCCCAAATGGCTATCGGGCCCGACGGGGATTCCCTGGGAACCAATTATTGTGCGAGAACTTTCTGGCAGGCGAAAATGCGAAAATGGACCCAGGGGTTAAGAACGATGAAAAAAAGTAGTGCGCTAGACGGTCTTGCACATCGATTCTCATTTGGTGCTACAAATGACTATTCAGGCCCGACGGGTGTGCCCAAGGCCCAATTTTTGTACACAAACTTTTCGGCAGAGCGAAAACGGCAAAAATGAAACCTAGGGTTAAGAACGATGAAACACAGCCGTGCGCCTGGTGGTCTTTTGAATGGAACACATTTGGTGCCCCAAATGGGTATCGAGCTTGGCGGGGCTACCCAGGGCCTACTTTTTGTGCGAGAACTTTTTGCGGGAAAAATGCGAAAATGGACCCAGGAGTTAAGAACGATGAAAAAAAGCCATGCGTCAAGACGAATTTCGAACGGATCAAAGTTGGTACCCCAAATGGCTTTCATACTCGGTGGGTGGGGCTGCCCCGCGACCCAATTTTTATGCACGAACTTTCCTAAAGGCAAAAATGCGAAACGAACACAGGGGTTAAGAATGATGATAAAAAAGTTGTGCGCCAAATGGTTTTGCAACCAGGCTCATATGGTGCCCCAAATAGCTAATCAGTAAGTGCACACCAG
>NC_052358.1:53599041-53606057 GCF_009727055.1 Benincasa hispida
AACGGAGCTCATTTGGTGCCCCAAATGGCTATCGGGCCTGACACAGTTGCCCCGGGGGCCAAATTTTATGCACGAACTTTCCAGTGGGCGAAAATGCGAAAACAAACCCAGGGGTTAATAACGATGAAAAGAAGTTATGCGCATGATGATTTTTCGAACGAAGCTCATTTTGTGCCCCAAATGGTGATTGGGCTAGCGGGGCTACTGATGACGGGAAATTAGAAGTCAAATTATTCAACAACTAAAATCACGTGGACGCAGTATGCGATGCATGTTCTTAAGATTTGCGTTGATATTCATGCGTCGATGGTCATGCAGTGGAATGATAATGCGTTAACAAATGTATGCGATGATCATGCGTCCTGTCACAAGTTTTCTTGCGTTAACGCCAAGTATAATGTGAACGCAAGTTTCTCGGGTGATCCGAGTTCGAACTCAGGGACTTGTAGCAAAATGAATGCGGTAATGTGCATGTGGCAGTTTAAATAAAAGAATGGAAGGGAGGTTGCTAAGTTAATCCTACTCATACTTCTAACTAACAGACAACGCAATGAGAATATGCATGAGAGGTAGAGACACGAAAACTCTTGACATGAAACAAATGAATGGGAAAGATAGATAAAATGCGGAGATGTTTTCATTGAAACCCTCAAGAGTGACCACAAGGGCAACCTTAGTCAATGCAAGCCATGCAATCATGCTACACACATGTGAACCTAACTCTAGGATGTATGCGGTGTATTTGCGATATTGTCGAGAAGCCTATGCCTGCCTAGACCTCCATAACTCGCACACTAGCTCTCGCTGCATGAACATGGTTGCCACATAACACCTTATCCTACTTCCTGGACGCATGCAATATCCTATCCGTAGGGTGCATACGCTGTGTGCTAGCAAACGGAGCTTATTCCTAAGTTCCCCATTCTTGCTTATGCAAACCTAATCTAGCTCTCCCGAGCATCGATTCTAACCTAGCTCTCTCGAGTCAGGTTATTTCTTTAGGCTCTCTCTCAAGTAGTTCTAAAGGTGCAATGGACACATACACAAGACAAGGTAACTGCATGAACTTGGCTAACGTAAGATTATTCCTATTCCTAGTGAACAACGCATATATTGCTTAATGCGACCAACCACTTACCCTTTCGAGCAGTTAGTTGTTGCTGACTCTACTCATGGACAAGCGTGCTACAGCTTCACACTAAGAAAATAAGGTTACTCACACACTCACGCAACACACACCTCTCGGTAGGTTGTTACATGCTTCATATCCCTAATCCACATGACTAAGTATGTGATACCCAAGCAATCTCACTAAGTGTTGTAATGAAAGTAAAGATGCCAAGCGAAGAAGATAGAGATGGAGTCGAAGGAAACAGAGAAAAGCGTTTAAAACAAATTGCATTAATTCCTTAACCACAAAATGTCATACAATACAATATAAGAAAATAAAGGAAAATGAAATGACCGGCTGGAAGCAAAGACTTGTTTCCAGCGGATGTGCGTCAAGGCTACCGGTGGTACCATGGATGGGCGGTAAAGTTGATTCTCTCGAGATCTAGCTCCGGTTGTCACTTGGAATGGATGAAAGAGGTGACGAACTCTCAAGCGTCTTCTCAAGCATTTTGTCTAGATTGTAGGGAAAACCTTGAGTTACAGGGGTAATCCCTGGACAAATTGAATTTCTGCTCATCGGCTTCTATTTTTAGAGCTTGAATCGTCGACAACATTAATGGACTGTTCTGATTCTGACATTCGACTCGTTAGTCTTTTTCTGAACCTCTGCAGCTAACGACATGGTAGGTGAAATGTCAACATCATCTTTGGATTTTCTCGAGGTAGATGCGTTGGTGCGTTCATTCCACTAACCTTGCGTCAATCCCATTAGTATGCATTTTCGTGTAGCCGTAATCGTTCAATGACCGCATTCGCTTAATATCGCAACTCTACATGATGACTGTAATCGTTTGACGAGCGCAACTCCCATGCGATGGACGCATACTGCTGATTACCACAACATCCATGCGTCGATCGTCGTGTTTGCCTTTGCGATGAAGAGTTTCTCCGCATGCAGTCGTCTATGCGGTGGTCCGGTTTCTGCATTTGCGTCCACTTCCTGTATTAGCTACAAAAATAGAACATTGAACGCATAATAACGGGTTAGCCGAGATTCATCATACTGATCAACGCAAGCTCACTTTCTCGTGAATTCCTAGCATGATTGTCGCATATTCTGCTTACAACCTTCATAATTCTAAGTAAAAGGCCTAAGATGACATGCATTTCAGCATGTCATCAACTACCCAGGGACCCAATTTTTGTGCGCGAACTTTCCGGCGAGCAAAAATGCAAAAACAAACCCAGAGGTTAAGAACGATGAAAAAAAGTCATGTGCCAGGCGATTTTAAAAACGGAGCACTTTTGGTGCCCCAAATGGCTATCGGGCCTGGCGGGGCTTCCACGGGGCCCAATTTTTGTGCGCAAACTTTTCGGCGGGCAAAAATGCGAAAACAGACCTAGGGGTTAAGAACGATGTAAAAAAGACGTGCCAGACGATTTAGGGAACGGAGCTCATTTGGTGCCCCAAATGGCTATCGGGCTCGGCGGGGCTGCCCTGAGGCCAAATTTTTGTGCGCGAACTTTCCGACTGGCGAAAATGCGAAAATGAACCCAAGGATTAAGAACGATAAAAAAAATTCGTGTGCCAGGCAGTTTTGCGAACAAAGCTCATTTGGTGCCTTAAATGGCTATCGGGCTCGATAGGGTGTTCCCCGGGTCCCACTTTTTGTGTGAGAACTTTCTAGCGGGCAAAAAGGCAAAAAGGGACCCAGGGGTTAAGAACTATGAAAAAAAAGTTGTGCACCAGGCATTTTTGTGAACGGAGCTCATTTGGTGCCCCAAATGGCTATTAGGCATAGCGTGGCTGCTCCGGGGCCCAATTTTTGTGCACGAACTTTCCCGTAGTCGAAAACGCGAAAACGGACCAAGGGGTTCTGAATGATAAACAAAGTCGTGCGCGCCAGACGGTTTTGCACATGGAGCTCATTTGGTGCTACAAATGGCTATCGAGCCCGGCGGGGTTGCCCGATGGCCCAATTCTTGTATACGAACTATCCGGCGGGAGAAAACGCGAAAATGAACCCAGGGGTTAAGAACGATGAAAATAATTCGTGCGCCCGGTGGTCTTTCGAATGAAGCACATTTGGTGCCCCAAATGGCTATCGGGCCCTGACCCGGGGGCCAAATTTAATGCGCGAACTTTCCGACGGGCGAAAATGTGAAAACGAACCCAGGAGTTAAGAATGATGAAAAAAGCTGTGCGCGAGACGGTTTTATGAACGAAGCTCATTTTGTGCCCCAAATGGATATTAGGCCCAGTGGGGCTGCCTTGGGACCAATTTTTTGGGCGAGCTTTCCAATGGGCAAAAATGTGAAAATGGCCCCAGGGGTGAAGAACGATGAAAAAGAGTGGTGCGCTAGGCAGTTTTGCGAATGGAGCTCATTTGGTGACCAAATGGCTATCGGGCCTGCGGGGCTACCTTGGGACCCAATTTTTGTGCGCGAACTTTCCGGCGGACAAAAACGTTAAAACAAACCCAGGGGTTAAGAACGATGAAAAAAAGCCATGCGCCAGATGTTTTTGGGAACGGAGCTCTTTTGGTTCCTTAAATGGCTATTAAGCCTGGTGGGGCTGCCACGGGGCCCAATTTTTGTGCACGGACTTTTTGGTGGGAAAAAACAGACCTAAGGGTTAAGAACGATGTAAAAAATGTTGTGAGCCATTCAGTTTTGTGAACGGAGCTCAATTGGAGCCCCAAATGGCTATGGGGCCGGCGAGTTGCCCCGGGGCCCAATTTTTGTGCGCGAACTTTTCGACAGGCAAAAACGCAAAAACAGACTGGGTTAATAACGATGTAAAAAAAGTTGTGAGCCAGGCGGTTTTGCCAATGGAGCTCAATTGGTGCCCCAAATGGCTATCGAGCCCGGCGGGGCTGCCCTGGGCCCAATTTTTGTGCACGAACTTTCCGATTGGCGAAAACGCGGAAACGAAATCAAGGGGTTAAGAACGACAAAAGAGATGTGTGCCAGATGGTTTTGCGAACGGAGCTCATTTGGTGCCCTCAAATGGCCATCGGGCCTGGCGTGGCTGCCAGGCGCAATTTTTTAGTGCAAAAATTGTCGGCGGGCGAAAGCGCGGAAATGGACCCAGGGGTTACGAACGATGAGAGAAAGCCGTGTGCCAGACGATTTTGCGAACGTTGCTCATTTGGTGCCCCAATTGGCTATCAGGCCCGGCGGGGGTTCCCCCGGGACCAATTTTAGTGCCTGAACTTTCTGGCGGGTGAAAATGCGGAAACGGACCCAGGGGTTAAGAATGATGAAAAAAATCCATTCACTAGACAGTTTTACGAACGGAGCTCATTTGGTGCTGCAAATGGCTATCGACTTGGCGGGCTGCCTCCATGCCCAATTTTAGTGCGCAAACTTTTCGGCAGGTGAAAACGCGAAACAGACCCAGGGTTAAAAATGCTGAAAAAATCGTGCACCAAATAGTTTTTTTAACGAAGCTCATTTAGTGCCCAATTGGCTATCGGGCCTGATTGGGATGCCCTCGAGCCCAATTTCAATACGCGAACTTTCTGCGGGTGAAAACGTAGAAACGAATCTAGGGGTTAAGAAGATGAAAAAATCGTGCGTAAGGCGGTTTTGCGAAAGGAGCTCATTTGTACCCCAAATGGCTATCGGCCCGAGGGGCTACATCGGGGCCCAATTTTTGTGTGCAAACTTTTTGGCGGGCCAAGACGTGAAAATAAGCTATGGGTTAAGAACGATGAAAAAAAGTCGTGTGCCAGACGGTTTTGCGAATGGAGCTCATTTGGTGCCTCAAATGGCTATTGGGCCTAGTGGGGCTACCCAGGGGCCCAATTTTTGTATGCGACTTTCCGGCGTGTGAAAATGCAAAAAGGGACTCAGGGGTTAAGAATGATGAAAAAAAGTCGTGTGCCAGGCAGTTTTTTGAATGGAGATCATTTGGTTCCCCAAATGGCTATTGATAACTGGTAGAAATACAAGTTATTAAAGCTAAAATTATTAAAAGAATGGGAGAAAGTGATGTTGAAATAGGCAATATTATGATTGGATGCGCCAAACTAAAAGAAAATTGTGATCGCTAATGCTCATCACATAAAAGCAGTTAAATTGCATTATTCTGTGCAGGTACAATGCGATGGTGTGCTTGAGTTTGCGATCCAAGGGCACAATGCGATGGCACGTTTGAATTTGCAATCCAAGGGTACCTCAAAGATGATCGCATTATGACTTTACATAAAGACGGTAGCCTAATGTAATGAAACAAGATGGGACATAAAGTGATAACGATCAAATCAGAAATTCAGTTGACAGCTGTTGAATACCATACTGTTGCAAATACATTGAACTTTCGATGACCATCAGACGACACAACAGGGTATGGAAATTAATGTTGCCAATCCATGCAATCATTAATGAGAAGAATTGCTTTGCCTAGAAATTTATAAATACCCAATGTTACCAAGCTGAGGGAGCGCGTGAGGAAGGGAGGCGAAGCCGAGGAAAGGGAATTACTTTTTCAGAGAGGTCAGGAAAGAGTTAAAGTGATAGGAGCAGTGTAAAAAGCCAGAGGGAGCAAGACATTGTTTACCTAGCTTGATACTCCTTACACCATTTATTGTTTTGTACTCAAAAACTTTATTTGCAAAAATGGAAACTTCATTTCAATTTATGATCAGCCTCTCCACACCATGCATGAGTAACTAAATTTGTGAATGGGTTGAGAAGTACTTAGCTGGAATGACTTAAGCTATGCACTTTATGTATGCCTCATTCATCATTTGGAGTACTTGAGAGAGTAGTCTAAAGACAGAATCTAGGCTTGAGAGAGTCAGATTAGATCGCATAAGCAAGACTAGAGAGTTAGAAATAAGTTTTATCTGCTACATTCTATACACATCGCATGCATCCTAGAAATAGGAAATGTTGCCTTATGCATTGAGAAATGCAGTGCTTAATATTTGTGTATAGCATGATCGCATGACTTGTACAATATCTTAAGAAATGTTAGCAAAACCTCTTCTCAACCCTTTCATCGCATACTTGTCACAACATCACCCTTTCATTGCTGCGCATTTACTTCCATCACATTAGAAAATCTAAGTTAAATCACCATCTACTTCTTTATCACCATCGCAATAGGATCAGAGAGTTCGTCGCATATCTATTTAGTAATTTCTGCATTCGACCCTGGACTTACCAGGACCTTAAGAAGGCTTAAACTTGGGCTTTGTTAGGAAAACTTGCATGATCATTGCATCCACATATGCTTTCATCGCATAATAAATCAACGCATCAGCTATCGAGCTTGACGAGGCTTAAGAACTATGAAAAAAGTCATGCACAAGACGATTTTTCGAACGGAGCACATTCGGTGCCCAAAATGGCTACTGGGCCCGATAGGACTACCTCATGGCTCAATTTTTGTGCGCAAACTTTCTGGAAGGGAAAAAGGCGAAAACGGACCCAGGAGTTAAGAACGATAAAAAAGACTTCATTCGCAAAATCGTCTGGCACACGACGACTTTTTCACATCGTTCGTAACCCCTGAGTCCGTTTTCACATTTTCGACCGCCGGAAAGTTCGCACAACAAAAATTGGGCTCCAAGTAGCCCATCGGGCCCGATAGCCATTTAGGGCACCAAATGAGCTCCGTTCGCAAAACGGTCTGGCGCATGGCTTTTTTCTCATCATTCTTAACCACTGGGTCCATTTTTCGCGTTTTCGCCCACCGGAAAATTCATGCACGAAAATTGGTCCTCGGGGTAGCCCCCATCCCCGATAGCAATTTGGGACACCAAATGATCTCTGTTTGCAAAACCATCTGGCACACGGACGGCTTTTTCTCATCGTTCATAACCTCAGGTTTCATCTTTGCATTCTCGCCCGCCGGAAAGTTCGAGACAAAAAATAAGGCCACGGGGCAGCCT
>NC_052358.1:53608422-53622272 GCF_009727055.1 Benincasa hispida
GTGTGCCCACCGAAAAGTTTGCACATAAAAAGTAGGCCCCGGAGTAGCCCCGCGGGCCGAAGGGGCCTTTGGGGAACCAAGAGCTCCGTTCGCAAAACCGTCTGGTGCACAACTTTTTCTCATCATTCTTAACCACTGGGTCTGTTTTCGCGTTTTCGCCCGCCGAAAAATTTGCAAACAAAAATTGGGTCTCGAGGCAACCCTGTCGGTCCTGATAACCATTTAGGGCACCAAATGAGTTTCGTTCGCAAAACTGTCTAAGTTCATTTTCGTGTTCGCTCGCCAGATAGTTCGCGCACAAAAATTAGGCCCTGAGGAATCCTCGTCGGTCCCGATAGCTATTTTGGGCACCAAATGAGCTCCGTTCACCAGACCGTCTAGCGCACAATTTGTTTTCATCATTCTTACCACCTGGGTCCGTTTTTTGCGTTTTCGCCCACTGGAAAGTTCGTGCATAAAAATAGGCCTCGGGGCAGTCTCGCCTGGCCCGATAGCCATTTGAGCATTAAATGAGGTTCGTTCACAAAATCGTCTAGCACACAGTTTTTCATCGTTCTTAACCCCTGGGTCCGTTTTCACGTTTTCGTCTGCCAGAAAGGTCGTGCACTAAAATTGGGGCCCCGGGGTAGCCTTGTCGGCCCTATAGCCATTTAGGGCACCATATGAGTTTCATTCTCAAAAAGCTTCTGGTGCACGACTTTTTTCATCATTTTTAAATTTGGTTTCGTTTTCTACGTTTTTGCCCGTCGAAAATTTTGCGCACAAAAATGGGGCCCCAGGGCAACCTTGCTAGCCCGATAGCCATTCTGAGCGCCAAATGAGCTCCATTCGCAAAACCGTCGGGCACACGACATTATTTCATCGTTCTTAACCCCTGGGTCTGTTTTTTGCATTTCCGCTTGCCGGAAATGTTCACATACAAAAATTGGGCCACCCCGGGGCAGCCCCGTCGAGCCCAATAGCCATTTGGGCACCAAATGAGCTTTGTTTGTAAAACCGTCTCTGACGCACGAATTTTTTTCATCATTCTTAACCCGTGGGTCTGTTTCTGTGTTTTCGCCCACCGAAAGTTCGCGCACAAAAAATGGGCCCCGACTTTTTTCATCATTCTTAACTCGATAGCCATTTGAGGCAACAAATGAGCTCTGTTCGCAAAACCGTCTGGTGTACGACTTTTTCATCGTTCTAAGTCATGGGTCTGTTTTCACGTTTCCCTTACAGGAAAGTTTGCGCACAAAAATTGCACACCTGGTGTAGTCCGATAGGCATTTGGAGCCTTTGGGGCACCAAATGAGGTTGTGTAGCAAAACTGTATAGCACATGGATTTTTTTTTATCGTTCTTAACTCCTAGGTCCATTTTCGCCCGCCGAAAAGTTCGCACACAAATTTTGGACCACGGGCAGTCCCGCCGGCCCGATAGCCATTTGGGGCACAAATGAGCTCTGTTCGCAAAATCGGTCTAGACACAGCTTTTTTTCATCATCTTAATCCCTTATTCCCTCTTCGTATTTCTGCCCGCTAGAAAGTTCGTGCACAAAAATTTGGCCCCGGGGGCAGTCTTGCCGAGCTGTATAGCCATTTGGGGCACCAAATGACCTCTGTTGGAAAACCTTCTACGCACGAATTTTTTTTATCATTCTTAACCCCTAGGTCCCATTTTCGCGTTTTTTCTTGCGGATAGTTCACGCACAAAAACTTGGGCCCGGGGCATCCCTATCAAACCAATAGCCATTTGAGGCACCAAATGAGCTCCGTTCGCAAAACCGTCTGCAAAAGACTTTTTTTCATCGTTCTAACCCCTGGGTCCGTTTTCGCATTTTCTCTTGCTAGAAAGTTCGCGTGCAAAAGTTGGGCCTCGGGGCAGCTCCCCTGGTCCGATAGCCATTTTGGAACCAAATGATCTCCATTCGCAAAAACGCCTAGCGCACTGCTTTTTTCATCGTTTTAACCCATGGTTCATTTTCTGCGTTTTCACCCGCCGGAAAGTTCGTGCATAAAAATTGGGCCCCAGGGCATCCCTGTCGTGTCCGATTGCCATATTGGGCACCAAAATGTGCTCCGTTCAACAAAACCGTTTGGCGCACGGCTTTTTTCATCGTTCTTTTACCCCTGGGTTCGTTTTTGCGTTTTCGCCCACCAAAATTTTGCCCGTAAAAAATTAGGCCCAGGGCAGCCCCGCACGGGCCTGATAGCCATTTAGAGCACCAAATAAGCTCCGTTTGCAAAACTGCCAGAACCACGATTTTTTTCATCGTTCTTAAACCTTGTGTCCATTTTCGCATTCTCACCGGCCGGAAACTTCGCGCACAAATATTAGACCTCGGGGCAGCACCACCGGACCTGATAGCCATTTAGGGCACCAAATGAGCTCCATTTGCAAAACCGTCTAGCACCAGATTTTTTCATCGTTCTTACCTATGGGTCAGTTTTCGTGTTTCGCCGGCCGAAAAGTTCACGCACAAAAATTAGGCACTGAGAAGACCGTCGAACCTGATAACCATTTGAGGCACCAAATGAGCTCCGTTTGCAGAACAGTCTGGCGCACAGATTTTTCTCACATTCTTAATCCTGTTCTATTTTTCAGGTTTCGCTCGCCGTAAAGTTCGCGCACAGATTTGAGCTCGTTCGCAAAACCGCATGGCACATGGCTTTTTTTACGTTCTTAACCCCTGGGTCTATTTTTGCGTTTTCGCCAGCCGAAAAGTTCGCTCACAAGAATTAGGCCCCAAGGCAGCCCCGCGGGCTCGATAGCCATTTGCGGCATCAAATGAGCTCTCGTTCGAAAAATCGACTAGCGCACGACATTTTTTCAACGTTTGGGTCTGTTTTCGCCCCTCGAAAAGTTCGCACACAAAATTGGGCCTCGGAGGCAGCACGGTCGGGCTCCGATAGCTATTTGGAGCACCAAATGAGCTCCGTTAGCAAAACCGTCTGGCGCACTGCTTTTTTTTCATCGTTTTTAACTCCCGGTCCCTTTTTGCATTTTCGCTCGTCGGAAAGTTTGTGCACAAAAATTGGCCCCGAGGTAACCCCGTCGGGTCTGATAGCCATTTGGGGCACAAAATGAGCTCCGTTGGAAGAACGTTCTGGCGCATGACTTTTTTTCATCGCTCTTAACCCTTTGGTCCCTTTTTGTGTTTTCGCCCGCCAAAAAGTTCGCGCACAAAAATTTGGCCCCGAGGCACCTTCGTCGAGCCTAATAGCCATTTGGGGAACCAAATGACTCCCTTTCGCAAAAACTGCCTGGCACACGGCTTTTTTCATCGTTCTTAACCCCTGGGTTCATTTTTATGTTTCACCCACAAGAAAGTTTGTGCAAAAAAATTGTGGTCTCGGGGCATCCTGTCAGACCCGATAACCATTGGGCACCAAATGGGCTCCGTTCACATAACCTTTTGGTGCTCATCTTTTTTCATCGTTCAGAACCCTGGGGCCATTTTTGCGTTTTTGCTCGCCTGAAAGTTCGCGCACAAGAATTTGGCCCCGGGACAGCCCCGCGTGGGCCTATAGCCATTTATGCACAAATATGCCCGTTTGCAAAACTGCCAGGCACACGACTTTTTTTCATTGTTCTTAACCCCTGGGTCCATTTTCGCATTTTCACCCACTAGAAAGTTCGCTCACAAAAGTTGGGCCCAAGGAAGCCCTGCCGAGCCCGATAGCCATTTTGGGTACCAAATGGGCTCCGTTCGCACAAAACCGATTAGCGCTTGACTTATTTTGGTGCCCCAAATGACTATCGGGCTCGATGGGGCTACCTCGAAGCCAAATTTTTGTGCGCGAACTTTCCGACGGGCGAAAACATGAAAATAGAACCAGGGGTTAAGAATGATGAGAAAAATTCGTTCGCCAAACGGTTTTGTGAACGAAGCTCATTTGGTACCGCAAATGGCTATCGAGCCAGGCGGGGCTGCCTCGGGGCCTAATTTTTATGTGCGAAATTTTCGGCGGGTGACAATGCGACAACGAACCCAAGGGTTAATAACGATGAGAAAAAGTCGTGCGCTAGACGGTTTTGCGAACGAAGCTCATTTGGTGCCCCAAATGGCTATCAGGCTCGGCGAGGCTACGCTGGGCCCAATTTTTGTGTGGAAATTTCTAATGGGCGAAAATGGGAAAATAGACCCAGGGGTTAAGAACGATGAGAAAAAGTCGTGCGTTAGAAGATTTTGCAAATGGAGCTCATTTGGTGCCCCAAATGGCTATCGAGCTCGATGAGACTGCCCCGGGGCCTAAATGGTGCCCCAAATGGCTATCGCTCTGGAAAAGGTCTTCGTGCCAAAGAGCCTCTCGAACTTGTGGTCCGATGAGTGTAAAAGCACGAGGAGGATATCAGTATTTTGTCAATTTTATTGATGATTACTTGAGATATGGCTACATTTACTTAAGAAGTCACAAGTATGAAACTCTCTAAAAGTTCAAAGAATTTAAGACCGAGACAGAAAATTTATTAAGTAAAAGAATTAAAATACTTCGATTTGATCGAGGTGGTGAGTATATAGATTTACAATTCTAGAACTACCTAGTAGATCATGGAATTCAATCTCAGCTCACAGCACCTGGAACACCACAACAAAACGATGTTGTAGAAAGGAGAAATTGAACCTTGTTAGAAATAGTTCGATCAATGATGAGTTATGCTCAGTTACCTCAATCCTTTTGGGGGTATGCAGTACAGACTGCGGTATACATTTTAAATGTTGTTCCTTTAAGAAGTGTTTTAGAAACACCGTATGAATTATGGAAAGGACGCAAAACTAGTTTATGTCATTTCCATATCTTGGGTTGTTCAGCACACGTGTTGGTACAAAATCCTAAGAAACTGGGGAAACGATTGAAGTTATGCCTCTTCGTAGGATACCCTAAAGAAACAAAAGGAAGATTGTTCTATGATCCCAAAAAGACAAAGTGTTTGTATCGACAAATGCTACATTCTTGAAAGATCATGTAAAAATCTACCTCGCAGTAAACTAATATTACAAGAAATGGCCAAAGATGCTACAAAAAAATCAACAAGAGTTGTTGATCAAGCTAGTTCATCAACAACTATTGTTTTCCCATCACGTCCTTCTCAAGAGTTGAGTATGCCTTGACATAGTGAGAGGGCTATTCAACAACCTGAATGCTATATGGGTTTAACAGAAACTCAAAAGATCATACATGATGATGGATTAGAGGATCCATTAACCTTTAAAAAGGCAATGAAATATTTTGACAGGGAACAACGGATAAAAGCCATGGACGTTGAAATGGAGTCTATGTACTTAAACTCTGTCTGGGAACTTGTAGATCAACCATATGGGGTTAGGTTGCAAATGGATCTACAAAAGAAAATGAGACCAAACTGGCAAGGTGCAAACCTACAAATCCAGACTCGTGGAAAAAGATTTTACCCAAAGAGAAGGGGTTGATTATGAAGAAATCTTTTCTCCTGTTGTCATGATAAAGTCTATAAGAATACTACTATCCATTGCCACGTATTATGACTATGAAATATGCCAAATGGATGTCAAGACAGATTTTCTGAATGACCATCTTGATGAAAGTATGTTTATGTCTCAACCAGAAGGGTTCATCAAACAAAAAAAGGAACAGAAAGTCTGTAAGCTTAAATGATCCATTTATGCGTTAAAACAAGCTTCAAGATCTTGGAATATAAGATTTGATAATGCGATCAAATCTTATGGCTTTGAATAGAATGTTGACGAACCTTGTGTATACAAGAAAATAGTCAACAAGACTGTAGCATTCTTAGTACTTTATGTTGATGATATCTTGCTCATTTTGAATGAGACAAGCTTCCTTGCTGACATAAAGAGATGGTTAGCAACACAGTTCCAAATGAAAGATTTGGGTGATGCTCAATACGTTCTAGGAATACAAATTTTTCGAAATCGAAAGAATAGAACCTTAGCACTATCTCAAGCATCTTATATTGACAAGGTGTTGTCAAGATATAATATGCAAAATTTCAAAAAAGGTATGTTACCTTTTAGACATGGAATTCATTTGTCAAAGGAATAGTATCCTAAGACACCTCAAGATGTTGAGGAAATGACAAGATTTCCATATGCATTTGTAGTTGAAGTTTGATGTACGCAATGTTATGTACACATCCTGAGATATGCATTGCAGTTGGAATCGTCAGCAGGTTCGAATCCAATCTAGGACACAGTCATTGGACTGCTGTAAAAAAACATCCTTAAGTATCTAAGAAGAATGAGAAACTATATGCTTGTGTGTGGACCTAAGGATTTAATCCTTACTGGATACACTGATTTTGATTTCCAGACTGACGTAGATTCAAGGAAATCTACTTTAGGATCAGTTTTCGCTCTCAATGGAGGAGCTATAGTTTGAAGAAGCATTAAGCAAAGTTGTATCACTGACTCCACGATGGAAGTATAATATGTAGCTGCATGTGAAGCCGCAAAAGAAGCAATATGACTACAAAAATTCTTGGCTAATTTGTAAGTTGTTCCAGATATGCTCCTACCCATCACACTATATTCTGACAATTGTGGTGTTGTTGCCAACTCAAAAGAACCAAGGCGTCACAAATGTGGAAAACATATTGAAAGAAAGTAACATCTCATTAGAGATATAGTACATCGAGGAGACATGATCGTCTCGAAGATAGCCTCTGAAGACAACCTTCCTGATCCATTTACGAAGACCCTCTCAACTAAAGTGTTCGAGGGTCACCTGGTTGGACTAGGACTCCAGGCAACGTATCTAGGGCAAGTGGGAGAATATCTATGGTATTAGAGATGCCCTAGTTTATTTTATTTTCCCCTTATGTTTCTCAACATTGTATTGTATATATTTATTCTCACTTGAGTTTTAGTCCAAGTGGGAGATTATTGGGAATGTCCTAGAACTCATAGTTCGTAAATTTTGTGTTAAACATTCTATTTATCAATAAAATATTATTGAGTATCTTATTCAATAAAGTTGTTGATTTTGCATTCTATTATGAAAATTCAATAAACATATCCATGGCTATAATATGAATACTTTAACTTTATGGTGGTAATATAAACATGATTAAGTTAATAGTATATAGCCTAAATGGTCTATAAGTATATGGACGAAATTGGGTATCACATCCTGGTAACATTATTGGATGCTACAAATTTTGTATAGGTGATACAAATGATGTGATCCGCAAATCATTCATGTAGAGACATGTGAGTGGGGGCATCCTATGTAATGAGTTTACATATAGACTGGATCACAAAATAGTCACTTTTCTTTATAACGACCGTTTACTATTAAAACTGACATTTAATACTAAAGTAACCTAGGATAACTTGATCTTAATCTTGAGCTAGCCATAAACTCCTATTTATTCAGGATTATCCTTTGATCTGCATGGGTGAGAGTAGTCCAACAACACTGCTCAATAAGCCTTCCATTTTGGGGATAAGACCAGATGGATAGCTGGGGACATAGCCCTGCAAGATGGAATTCAATCCTACCTGTTTTAGGGTTAGTAGATAAGTTGTTCTCTTAAGTGCTGATTCCAGGTCTTCAACAATCGGGGCCTCGCCTTCTCATAATAGAGAGAGACATGATTCATATGTAGTATTATGAATCAAATTGTTCATTAGAGGGTCAGTGAGAACTTGAGGATAACATGTATTTGTTGGGGTTGATGCCCTAAGGTCTCGTGTCTTGTAGTTTGTAAACAGTTTGTATGAATGCTTGTGTTGTATAATATATGATATTTACTTCATATATTGTATTTTGCCCAGTTTCATTTTTTATTTGCTTTACCACAAACCAATAAACATAAAATCCTTAGTTATCTGTATGTGACTCAAGCATGTATGTGGTAACATACAAGTGAATCATGTCTTGAGTGATAACCAAAATAGTTTGTAGTATATGGATATAGGAGGGAAACCTTATCTTGGTAATGCTACGAATGTGGCCCGCTTTGTGGAATGGTCACAATTATTGTGACTTGTCACAAATGGTCTGATCCTGATCATTCGTGTTGAGGACATGCGAGCGGGGGCATCCTATACAAAGAGTTTGTATAAGACCTAACCACGAAGTGTTAACGTCTCATTATATAACACTGTTCATGACAGAGATTCACTTCACTAGGATGACCATAGGTAACATGGCCTCAATCCTGAGTGAGTTGGGAACTCCTGCCATTGAGGGCGGTCCTTTGATTTGTATGGGTGCGAATGGCTAGGTTGCCGATTCAAACCTACCATTTTGGGGATTCGTCTGATTTGAGAGCTGAGAACTCAGCTACACAAGATGGAATTCACTCCTTCCCTGAGGCAAGGGTAAGTAGATAGATAGCTCCCTTAAGGGTTGATTCCAGGGCTTGAAAATGTGGCGCCACATACCTTCTCTTGGCCCGAGAGGTGTTCACACATAGTTGGACTATGTTGTATTGTTCATTAGAGGAATCAGTGGTACTTAAAGAGTGACATGTAACTACAGGGGCAAAATGATAATTTGGCCCAGCTATACTTACGAGCATCTGTGAAGGGTCATCGTACTCATGATTGGTTATATCTGATGGTCACAGAAATATATCTGTGAGAAGAAGAGTTTAACTATTGGTCTTTAGTGGAATACCTGACAGTTAACAGAAGGTGGATCTCGTGGCTAAAGAGTTTAGTCAGCTATTCACGGACCGTTGGAGCTTCGAGCCACAGGTCCATTAGGTCCCTTAGGTAGCTTGGATAAAGTCGAGAACCAGTGTTTGGGTTAATTTGAAATGTTCAAATTAACAAGAGAAAGTTCGATTATATATGATATAATTGGACTAGTTAATTATATATGATATAATTAGCTAAATGTATGAGATATATTATTTTGGAGGAAATTAGATATAAATATGATTTATATCAAGTAGAGGAGAAATTACTATAGTAGATATGTGATATCAAACTATAGGTTAAAAATATAATATGATTATATTTATTAATATTTTAATTGGTTAATTATATGATAATTAACCCAAAGTCACGTTCGGACGTGCGTAAGAGGAACTGCGTCAGTTATTTTAACCGATGAATTAAAATGAAATTTGTTTCATTTTGAATCGGGGGTCCGGAAAAAGATTGAAGGAATGCATTGGTGCGAAAAGTAATCAATCGCTTCAAACTGAGAGCCTATACGATAGTCGCTCAGCGCCTAAACGATCATCTACCTAGCGCCTAAACGATCGCACACTAAGTCCTAAACGATCGGTTAGCTTACCTAAACAATCGTATAGTGTGTTGTGTTTGCTAAACGATCACCTTCTATTTTCTAAACGGTCGTTCGGTTTCTTCTAAACGATAAGCATCTTGATAGACAATAGCTTCTTAATCCCTCCCACTTGCTTATTGTTTGTTGCTATCGTGATTCGAGCTGGGAGTGTATTGTATAAAATAAGTATAGATGATGCGTTGATGCTTTGATGCGTTTATGTATTTGTAACGCATTGGAGCGTTAGAGCTGTGCAACAGAATGCACGACACTTCTTCTATTGACGTTCAAGTTTTCCTAAACCAGACTTAAGATAAATCCAATTTAGATTCCTGGTAAGTCCAGGGTCGAACTCAGGGATTCAGTTAAGCTAACGCAGACCTTGCATTGTAGCTATTGTAGGGGTTTCCTAAATGTACGAGAGAATTGTGTTATTTACACTAAAGTGTTGTGCTTGTGCAAGAAGATACAAAAGAGTTGAGTAGTGAGTGATGGATCATGCAAAAATGGATTTTAATGTAAGGGGTATACGTCGATCTAAGATGAATGTACACAAATCAGAGTGTGATGTGGATGAGATGGGATGATTTGCTTATCTTTGTTTATGCGTTAGACTTTATTCATCATTTCTCAATGCGAATAACATACAAAACCTATGTCTAGGATGCATGCGTCAAACACAGAATGCAATAAACACCAGTAAGTCTATCTCTAGCTATACTAGCCATTCTACTTGATGTTGGCTTATTTACTCTCGAATAATCTAAGCTAAGGATGCTTTTATCAATTGATCAAGTTGGCTCAAGCATTTGAAATGAGATTTTTCATAAAGTATAAATGCATTCAACATAAACAAGAAATGCACAATGGCAAAGTGTGATGGATCAAATATATGAATTTATAAAGAAGCAGATTGTCTTTACAAAAGCAATATTTAATCAGATGAAATGAAAACGATAAATGAGATGAAAGAAACTGAGTCAAGCCGCAGAGTACAATCTCTTGTATCTCTTTGGCTCAATCTAGTTGTGTACAATCACTTGTATAGGAGTTGGATGAAGTGTCTTTCTCAAACTTGACTTCCTCCACTCCCTGACCGACGGTGATGGTGGTTCTCAAACCTTCTGATCGTCTTGGCACCACAACACAACTTCTAAAGAACTAAAACTATGACTACGCTAATTGTGAGAGTGAAAATCTTGAAAATTTCTGTATATTAAACTCTGGAGGGACTTCATCTATTTATAGGCATTGGTCATCTCCACTTGATGATGGGCAACATTAAAGTCCATGCCCTGGTCAGCCGCCTGACACTCAGAAGCTTTTCAGATGCCACCTGCTACAAGTTCCCATACTTGCAAGTGGTGATGTGACACAATCAGCCTGGATCAATGAATCTTCTCTGCATTGAATTCACTCCGACGCATGGTCCATGCGTTAGAACTTTTGCCTCGCACACTTCTTGATTATGCGTTAGCTTCTTGTTGAAATCCTGCCAATACAATGCGTTAGTGCCACAATATTAGTAAATAAACATTATTTTGCATGAGTTTGCTAATGTTTGAGTAATTCCATGCGTTTCTTCTAAAAATGAGGAGAATTTATCATAATAAAAACCCTTAGTTGTTCCAACTTTAAGAGCTAAATAACTTGTATTTTCTACAAGTTATACCCCCCCCCCCCCCCCACCAAATTGAACAATGCTTGTCCTCAAGCATTCCAAAATATTCTTTGTTATGTCCTTGTCTTAGTATGCAAAGTTCACCTCTCATCATATTCAGTCATAAGCTTGAGATAAGAGTTTGGAAAATGTAACTCAGATTGACTCTTTTCTAAAAGAATAATGTTTAGTTTCAGATGCAGTAGGCCTTTATCAACTCCTTTCATTTCTCAAAACATTCCCTTTTTTTTTCTAAACCAGCAATGCGTTAGATGCTCTTTTTAAATAAATGTCGGATAAAAAGAAAAATATGAATTTTTAATTACCCATGGGTTTGTCCAGGTATCCCACTCTTTCGTTTTGGCTTCTCCACGGGTGTCATGGCTAGTATCCAACTACGGGTGAAGAAACCTTCACAACTTAAACTCATAATATAATTATTTATGCATTTCAGGATACAATTTCTTTAGACTAGATAGAGGAGTTCTATGGGACGCATTGGTCTAGGAGACTTAACTTCATTTTTTCTTGCCCCCACGGGTGTCATGCGAGCATCCAACTACGGCTAAGTGCCTGTTCCAATTCTTTTGAAGTAATGACAGAGGAGTTGCGTTTAACAATTTTCTTATTTTGTTCCCTTTCTTTATGATGTACTTGTTTGATGCGTCTTAACTTAGATTTCGCTCATCTCCAAATTTGGAGATGAGCTAAATCCTCATTGCTAAAAGAGAAACAAAATTTTGAAAAGGCTTTGAGAGTCCGAAAGGAGTTTTGATTTAAAGCTTACATGCGTTAGAAAGAAAACATAGTCTTTTTAGATAAGTTCAAGCCTTGTTGATTTTCCTAACGCCTACTCTATACTTATAGATTTCATATTGTTGATATCATTGAGGTAAGGCAAAGCACAAGACTTAGAAAATAGCTAAAGAACAAAAAAAAAAAAAAGTATGCTAAGGTCAAACGCAAGGAATAAAATAATAGAAATTTCTCGTTCATTTTCATGAAATAACATAGAATAAACAAACAAGTCAAACTAATACAAAAGGTCATCAAATAAATCAAAAAAAAAAATAACCCAACACCCCAAAACTTCATTGTGCTGGCGCGTCATCCCTGCGTTCTTCTCCAGGGTCTTCATCCATAAAGCGCAAAGGGTTTCTAAGATGAGTAGGCAATGGAGGCAGGGCATACATTCCAACCAAGACCTGATTGATGTACTGCATTGTATAAATGAATTGGTCTTGCATCCTTCTTGTTTGCTGCCTTAGGTAATCTCTTAGAACTCGATTTTGTTGCTGAAGACCTTTGATGGACGCGGCTAATGGTCTGAGCTGATCATTGATGAAAGTTTTCAACTTTTCAAGGTCAATGCTACATTGAGGTGGTGCTGGCTCTTCACTTCTCCCAACTGGGTCTTCAAAATTTACTACGTTACTCGATCCTAACCCAGTTGGTTCAAAGATGGTTGGAGGAGGCACAAAATTGGGAATTAGACTTGGTGAGGGCAAAGGAAGGGAACAAGTGATGTCTTGATCTATATTAGTAGGTTCTTGGTGCGTTTAATCAAGACTCCATTCTAGCGGGGCCATTGGTGAGTCATGGGGGGTGAGGTTTAGGGTTGGTTACACTTCTTCATTTGTAAGTTCAAGCTCTGCTTCGTAATCTTCATGCTCTAAAGCTTCATCGCTGTGTTCAACTATCCAGATGCGTCTTCTTTTGGGTATGCGTCTAGATGATCTAGGTCTGGTTGCCACTTCTTTGGGCGGTAAGGCAGGCTGGTGTAGCAAATCGCAAAGTAAACGCCTGACCAGATATCTATTAGACCGTCGATCTCTTCATGATCATCCTCCAGAGGGATGCCCCCGCGTTCATACAATGCACAGATCAGCCATGGAAAATATAGTTGTCCTTTTGGGTTGGTTTTGATGGTCTTAATCTAATCCCTTATTATTCTTCCTACATTTAAAGGGATGAACTACATGATACAATAGGTAGCCAAGATGCATTCTTTTGATAATGTTTCATCATGCATTGAAGGCATGATGCTCCTCTTGATCAAATAATACCATAGATTCGCGTCTGGGTTTAAGTTCCTGGAAGCTAGCATCTTTGCTCCATTTCTAGATGTTTGCCACTTGCTTCCAGGCTTGGCTACCACTCTTAACGCATCTTTAAGTTGGCTCGGTGCTGGTTGCTCCAAGATGCAGTTACCTTCTGCGTCAGGATTACTATCGATGTTGAACACTTCATTGATCTTGTCGGCTGAGAAGCGCACTAATACCCCATCAACAGATGTTGTATTCTTTTCCATGTCAAACTCACTACTGTAGAACATGCGACGAGGTTGGGCCAAATTCTTGTGTGCCCAACATAGAACTGACCCCAACCCATTGCGTTTATTGTTTCTCTTATGTATACTGGCAGTGGGTTGTGCTCGGGAAAGAAGCCTTTCTCTACAAGAATATCATTGAACTGGCACTTTCTTCTCGTGGTCTTCTTAGGTAACGTGTTGGTTACCTTGCGTTTGCCCACCGCATGTTCCTTGGCTTCTCGTGCTAGCTCTCTCAATTCGTTCTCCAATTCCCTTTGGAGAGCTGTCTTCCTTCGCCCCTGCTTTTCGGGCTGATAGTCTTCTAAGTCCTTCTCCAACGCATCGTGCCTTGAGCAACTCCCACGCGTTGCATCCTCAGGACCGGATGCTTATTGCTCATCTTCTTCCTCCAAGATTAATTTTCTCTTTCTTGTCACTCTATTTTCTCTTGAGGGCCCTTCATTCGCGTCTGTTTGGCGTGATTGAGACGCATTTGGGCCAAATTTCCTTTCTTTTTCTTCTCCATCTTCTTTTTTCTAATTCTTCTCCGAGCATCATAGTGTACCGCTCCGCTTCGTCCAATTCAAGTGATGCGTTAGGCATGTCGGAACGCATCGCTTGCTCTTCCTCTTGGCCTTGATCGAGGCTTGCCAAAA
>NC_052358.1:53622297-53636004 GCF_009727055.1 Benincasa hispida
TTGATAAATTACTCCATCTCCATGTATACCAAATAAGTTCTTCATCCAAACAATGATCTATAATAAAAATAACAATAATGGTTCCAATAATAAAATGTTGTCATTAAGAAAGACAATGTCTTTGTTAATACACAATATTTATGTATATACAAATTCATAAAAAACAGGACATTAAAGAATTAACTGTGAGTTTGATATTGTTTTTCTCAGTCAGCGTGAAAGTAAACATTAGGCTCAATCTATGTGGTGATCTTTTTCCAAGTTTGTTAGAAAAATGTTTGCGGCTCTACATCCACTAGATATATAGTAAATGCCGCAGGTTTCTCATTAAATGAAGTGTCAAATCAAGATCCAAAAATACCGAGATGGAATTGGATTTGTTTGCAACTAATAAGAAAATGAAGTCCATTAAACTTTTATTAGAATGTAAGCTTGGCGAATGAAGAGAAACAAAAACATTATGTCAAATACATTAATAAAATGCTTACATATTATTGCTTGAGAAATAAACTTAATATATAATTGTCAAATAACATTAAATAATCATTTAAGAATATATTGAATCTTTCTTGGAAGAGTGATTGAGACGCATTTGGGCCAAAATTTCCTTTCTTTTTCTTTCCATCTCTATTTTCTAAATTCTTCTCGAGCATCATAGTGTACCGCTCCGCTTCGTCCAATTCAAAGTTGATGCGTAGCTATGATAGCGGACACGCCCATCCTTGCTTCTCTCTCTTTGGCTTTGATCGAGGCTTGACAAAATTGGCTCAAACACTTCCTATCGTCTCAGCGAGCCAATTCTAAGTCAAACGAAGTAGGAAGTGTCTTGGAACTGCCCATTTGTTTTTTTTTTTTTTCATGGAGGGCTCGAAGGTAGTAGGGAAAAAGAAGAAAACGAAGCGTTTTGGTCTTTTTATAGGCGGGGAAGAGAGACTGGGGTGATGTCAGGCGGAGTCTGACGTCCGTAATAAATGCGACGACGAAGGGACGTTCTTGGGTTTCTAAGCACTCGAGTGCTTTGTATTTTTGAGACGTGTCCCTTCAACTGGGGCCAGGCGTTAGACTTAAGTCTGACACATTCGTTACATCCTGATTATACACAACTTTTTAAAAAAAACAAGTGAAATTTCGAACTTATGAAGGCAATAACAAAGAACAATCAATCTTAAAACACAGATAAACAAACAAACCAACAGACTCAAACGCATTGATAAAATACATAATGCAAAAAGAACAAGGAAAGAGGAAGCGCCCCTGGAATATATATCGATGCGAACGCAGGGATTCTTTGACGTGGGCCTTAGCTGGCTTCACGTAGTGCGAGAGATGACTTTTGACGTTCCATGCCATCTTTAAAGTATGGAAAGACTGTTTTAATGAACGCGTTGGTGCCATCCTCCCGTGTTAATTCCACTGCATCATATGGAAAGACTGTTTTAATGATGAAGGGTCCTGACCACTTGGATTTTAACTTCCCTAAGAACAAACGCAAACATAAATTGAACAATATAACTTTTTGGCCAACAACAAGCTCTTTCTTACTAATGCGTTGGTCGTGCCAATGTTTTATCTTCTCTTTATAGAGCTTGTTGTTCTCGTATGCGTTCAATCGCCACTCCTTAAGCTCATTGAGCTGAAGTTTGCGTTGAGTGCCCGCGGCGTCCAAGTTCAAATTTAGATTCTTAACTGCCCAAAAAGCCTTGTGCTTCAACTCTAGGGGTAAGTGACAAGCTTTTCCAAATACTAGGAAGTATGGAGACATACCTATGGGGGTCTTGTAGGCAGTCTTGTAGGCCCAGAGCGCTTCATTCAACCTCTGTGCCCAGTATTTTCACGATGCGTTGACAACTTTCTCCAGGATAGATTTTATTTCCCTATTGGATACCTCAGCTTGACCGTTTGTTTGTGGGTGGTAGGCAGTATCGATCTTGTGCCTAACATTATATTTGGCAAGTAATTTAGAAATGATGCAATTAATGAAATGCGTACCTTTGTCACTTATCAGGGCTCTTGGCGTTCCAAAGCGTGTGAAGATGTTCCTGATAAGAAACTTAGAAACAGTGGATGCATCATTTCTGACACAAGCTACTGCTTCTACCCACTTTGATACATAGTCTACTGCAAGCAGGATATATTGTTGGCCGCAGGACAGGGGAAAAGGTCCTATAAAATCAATACCCCAAACATCAAATAGCTCAACTTCGAGAATATTGTTCAAGGGCATTGCGTCCCTTGATGAGATATTCCTGGTGCGTTGGCAGGGGTCACATTTATGAACAAACTCCCTCGCATCTTTGAAGAGAGTAGGCCAGAAGTATTTGGTTTAAAGGATCTTCGCAACGGTTCTTTGCCCACCGAAATGCCCTCCGTAAGGAGAGTCATTACATTCAGCCAAGATACGTTGTGTCTCCTCCTCCGGAACGTATCGACGCATTATGGAGTCAGGGCCTTGTTTATAGAGAAACGGTTCATCCCAAAAATAAAATTTGCTATCATGTACTAATCGTTTCTTTTGCTGAGAGTTGAAGTTCCCAGGGAATTTCTTGGTAGTTAAGTAATTAACTATGTCTGCGTACCAAGGTTCCCTACCTTCAACTCTAAACAAGCTTTTATTAGGAAATGCGTCCTTGATTTCACTTTCTTGATCTTGCATTTCTTGATTTTCTAACCTGGACAAGTGGTCAGCCACCTGATTCTCATCTCTCTTTCTGTCCTGAATATCAATGTCAAATTCCTGTAATAGCAGCACCCATCTTATTAATCTTGGCTTCGCATCCTTTTCACTCATCAGGAACTTTATGGCTGAGTGATTTGTGTAGATGGTGGCTGACACACCAACTAGATAAGATTTGAACTTCTCGATGCCAAACACTACAGCCAACATTTCTTTTTCAGTGGTTGTGTAGTGTTCCTGAGAGTCATTTAGTGTCTTGGACGAGTAAGAGATGGGATGTATCAAATTTCCTTTCTTCTGCCCTAACATTGTTCCTACTGTAACATCATTCGCGTCGCACATGAGAATAAAACGCTGCGTCCAATCCGGTGCTATTAGTATCGGGGCTGTAGTCAATGCATATTTCAATGTTTCAAACGCGTCATAGCAGTCTTCATTGAAATCATAGGGCCAGTTCGCCTATAGTAATGCACTCAGGGGTCACGCAATTTGAGAGAATCCTCTAACAATCCTTCGATAGAAGCCAGCATGCCCTAGAAAACTTCATAGAGCTTTAACATTTGATGGTGGTGGAAGTTTAGGTATGACATCTATCTTGGATTCATCTACTTCCAACCCAGCTTTAGATAATTTTTGGCCTAAGACAATTTCTTCAGTCACCATGAAGTGACATTTTTCCTAATTCAGCACAAGGTTTGTTTCCTCGCATCGAGCGAGGACGACCTCCAAATTATCTAAGCATGATTGGAATGAGCCTCCAAAGACTGAGAAATCGTCCATGAAAACTTCAATGGTCTTCTCCAAGAAGTCAGATAAAATAGCCATCACACACCTTTGGAATGTTCCAGGTGCGTTACACAGCCCAAAGTGCATGCGTCTAAACGTGAACGTTCCAAAGGGACAAGTGAATGTTGTGTTTTCCTGATCTTCTGAGTTAATCCAAATCTGGTTATAACCAGAGTATCCATCAAGGAAACAATAAAATTCTTTGCCAGCAATTCTGTCAAGCATTTGGTCAATGAAAGGAAGGAGGAAGTGGTCTTTCTTAGTTGTCGCAATGAGCTTCCTGTAATCCATACAGATGCGCCAGCCCGTGACAGTCCTCGAAGGTATGAGTTCATTATTGCTATTGACTATCACAGTTGTTCCTCCTTTCTTGGGAACGCATTGGACTGGGCTTACCCAGCTATTGTCGAATATAGGATAGATCACTCCCGCGTCCAACCATTTTAGGATTTCTTTCTTGACCACTTCCTTCATTATGGGGTTCAACCTTCTTTGAGGCTCAATCGATCCCAACTTCCCTTCTTCTAGCTTGATCTTATGCATGCAATAAGATGGGCTGATGCCACAGATATCCGCTAGCATCCAACCTATTGCACGCATGTGATTTTTCAGCATCTGCAAGAGAGAGTGCTCGTCAGGCTCAGTAAGATTCGCGAAAATGATCACAGGTAAAGTTTTGTTTATTCCAAGGAAGGCATATTTCAGGTGACTAGGTAACAGTTTCAACTCGAGTTCTGGTGGTTCCTCTAGTGATGGACGCGTTGGTTTCGTCCGCCGCTCACTCAGACTTGGCAGCTCTGGTTCTTTCAGGTTCTCCTCCAACGTGAGGACCTCGCACACATGGGTCTCCTCTTCAGGAAACTCTAAACTGTTCAGCTGACAATCTTTACTATCTGGGAACTTTAATTCGTTTAACGCATTAAACTTCACCTCTTGATTATCTACGCGGATATTAATTCTCCATTATGCATGTCAATTAAAACTTTCCCAGTTGCTAAGAAGCGACATCCAAGGATAATTGGTACCTCCTTATCTACTTCATAGTCCAAGATGATAAAATCTGCTGGGAATATGAAGTTGTCAACCTTTACCAGAACGTCTTCAATCTTTCCTTCAAGGTACTTGATTGTTCTGTCAGCAAGTTGAAGAGTAACAAAAGTGGGTTGTGCTTCACCAATTCCTAGTTTCTTAAAGATTGAGAGTGGCATGAGATTAATGTTGGCTCCCAAATCGCACAACGCATGTTCCACATCCAACCCTCCTATCGAGCATGGAACTGTGAAGCTCCCAGGGTCTTTCTGTTTCTCGAGTAGATTGTTGCTTACTAACGCGTTGCACTCTTGCGTTAGCGCGATTACTTCCGTTTCGCTGACTCTTCTTTTCTTCGTCAAAATGTTCTTAAAATTTAATACATATTTTGGAATTTTCTCCAAGGCCTGTATAAGTGGAATATTGATATGCAATTGCCTCAGGAGCTCAAGAAAGCGCTTGAATTGTTGTTCATCATTCTTGTTCATCAGACGTCTAGGGAATGGTACGTTCAGTGGCATCGCAGGTTCTCCCACGTTGGATGTACTTGGTTCTGAAAGGCTTGTGGTCTCAGGCATTCTTTCTTCTTGATCTTCTATTGCCATTGGACGTGTGTTGCGTTCTTTTGAAGGACTGCTGTTTCTTGGATTCATTCTTCTTTCTTTAAGAGCTTTTCCATTTCACAATGTCACTGCATGACATTGCTCCCTTCCATTGTTGTTCCTAGGTGTTTCAGTGTTGCTAGGCAAAACTCCAGGCTACCTGTTCTTCAACTTGCTTGCTATCTGCCCTACTTGTATTTCCAGGTTTCTGATAGACGACACCTACCTTTTCAGCAACGCATCATTCTGAGCTATGTACTCCTTTAATAAGTTCTCGAGCGGAGATCTTGAGCTCAACGCCTATCCTCCTCTATTAAAGGGTTGTTGGTGTGGCTGATGTGTTGGTTGAAATGCAGGCGGCGGTCCTAGCGCCTAAACGGTCGCACACTAACTCCTAAACGATCGGTTAGCTTACCTAAACGATCGTATAGTGTGTCGTGTTTGCTAAACGATTGCCTTCTGTTTTCTAAACAATCGTTCAATAAAATCTACACGATCGTGTAGTTTCTTCTAAACGATAAGCGACTTGCTATACGATAGCTTCTTATTCCTTCCCACTTGTTTATCGCCTACACGATCTGTTCTTCCTCCTACCTCTACCAAATTCACCAAAGACCACGCTTTGGGTTCTCACTCCGAGAATACCTGAGGGTCTTTTCTGGTGGTGTCGTCCCCACTACGTTTGTGTTTTTGCGGTTGTTCGTGTTGCTGTAGTAGATGCATCTGCTAGCCGTTGGTTGATCGGGTAGAGGTCATCCACTGCGTTGAGTTTTAGAGTTTGAAGACCATCTTTAACCGGTATGTGACCTCTCTCCCTTGTTTTTTTTTTTTGTTCAAAGCATGCTGTTAATTTACTGGTTGTTTGCATAACTATGCGTTTGAATGTATTTGTTGTATGTCAGTCACTGTGAAATTGGAGTGATCCAAACGTGCTCATGGAACTCTTCGTTAAGAGATCCTTTAGTATTTATAGGGGTAAAATATTAATTTTGACTCGGCTGTGATTACGAACGACCTGTGAAGGATTGACTTACTGATTATGATTTACATGGACAAAAATATATCTACAGTGAGGAGAGTGCAACTATCGAGCTATAGTGATGTGCCTTGAAAGTTAACGAATAGTAATTAATTCGATTAAAGAGTTTAACGAATTAATTACAAATCGTTGAAGCTCATGATCTGTAGGTCCACTAGGTCCCTCTACTAGCTCTTAAATTGGAACAACAAATTGAGTATTGATGTATGAAATTAGGGTTATGAATTGGAGTTGTTCAAATTCAATTTTAGGGTTTTCAATTGATTGTATATGATACAATTTAATTTAATTGAAATTAAACCAAACTTGAAGATCAATTAATATTTAAATTTTGATTTAAATATGAAATTGATTTATATTAGTGAAATTGATATTTTATTGATTTAAGATTAAGATATTAAATTAATATTATTTTAATTAAATTTTTTAATTAAAAATTAGTTTATTTATATTAATTATTTTTATAAAACTAATTTAAAAAATAAAATAAAATGATTTTTGACATCATCCCTAAGTTAGTGGATTTTTTCAAATTTTGGGAAATATCCACTAACTACTTTTTAATGGATTATCACTAAAATCCAATTGAATTATGTGATAATCGCCAAGTAGGTGGTGCCATCCATACAACCTATTGGTTTTGCATGATTTCTATCTATATATACAAGCTCAATGCAGAAAAATTATCAAGAAATCCGAGTCTACTTGCTGAAGTGAAAAACTAAAAACCCTTATCAACCCTCATTTGTTCATCCTCAATTTAGCTTGATTTAAGTGTTTCCACCACACATTCCTTCTTGAGCATAGTGGAGAAGATCTTGGTGGTGGTCTTCTTGAAGATTCAAGCTCAATCTTGGTGCAATTCTACTGAATTCGTGGAAGAGATCTTCAAAGGTAATATGTGTTTCAAACCCTCTTATGAATGTCATATGAACAACATGTTTAAAACTCAAATTAAATGTAGTTTAAGTGCTTATTGATTATGAAGTCTTCCATTACATGTTATATTACTCCTTCAATTAGTATCAAAGCATGATTTATGCGTTTAACTATTGTTAATTTGAGTTTAGTGTGCGCTCGTCATAAACTATATGAAAATAGTATACTGATATGGTTTTTCAGGGTTTTGGCATTTGAATCTTTTCAATTATGTTGTTTCTCTTGTAATTGGCTCTTGTTTGACGGGCCTTAATATGTGTTTAAGAGTTTGTAATTCGTATGTTGCAATTGAAGAAAGAAGTGAAGAAGGCCAAGCTGCAGATTCTCGATTGTGAGCTACTGCCCTTGAGCGTTGCAACACTGCTCAAAGTTCCAGCGAGAGTGAGATTTTAGTTTGAAGTTCAAACGACATTTTTGTTCAATTCCAGTTGGATCAAGTTTGAGCGAGATTTTGAATCAAGTTCGAGCGAGATTTCGAGCTAGGAGCGAGAGATTGAGTTTGAGCGAGATTATTGAACCAGTTTTTTGAGGATTGACTAGTTTGATCGATTTTTCTCTTCGAACTTAACTCAGTTTACCTTAAAAGGGTTTTGATTGATCCGATTCAAGCTGTTTTAGTCCGATTTTGAGCGGTTCAAGCAGTCCAAGAGCGGTTTAGAGCTGTTTCTTACTGTGTTTTGTTATAATTAGCCTTTTGTTTACTTAAAAATGCTAAAACTAAAACCATATTAGTATGTGTTTAATTATTTATGCATGTGATGTAAAAATCTTGTATATGCATATAGCATGCCATGTAGATTTAAAATCCCATTGTAGAAAGCATGTTACATGCATTGGAAGTATGTTATAAATTGTTATAATATATAGTATGCATGTTTAGGGTTTCTTTTACTTAATATAAATGTTATATATAATATTGAATGCCTTTGATGTATGTTGTGGATGTTTAGAATGTCTAAATTTTTGTCAGTGTTAGAAATTGAAATTAGACTTTAAAATCCATAACCAAGATACACAACATGCTCACAGTTGGGATTGGTGTCCTAATTCTCCCGGAGTCTCGTTGTTTTGTAAAGACACGCATTTTTCAATGAATAAAAAAGTGTTATTTAATTCTGGCATTTACTCATATCCAATAAACAAAGCTCCTTGGTTATCTTATGTGAATTTAAGCATGTATATGTGATATACAAGTGGATCATGCCTTAAGTGATAACCTAAATAGGTCTGTAGTGTAAGGATTAAGGTGGGATACCTGATCTTGGTGACACTACGGATACGACCCGATTTGTAGAGGTTTACAAGTGTTGTAAACTACTACAGATGGTAGATCCTGACCATTCATGTGGAGACGTGCGAGCGGGGGTGTTCTATACAAAGAGTTTGTATAAGACCTTGACCACGAGATGACTAGACTCTGTATATAATGTCGTTGATACTAGAGACTTATATCTCACCTAAATAACCATAGGTAACACGACCTCAATCCTGAGTGTTTTGAGAACTCCTGCTTTTGAGGCTGGTCCTTCGATTATTATGGGTGAGAGTGGCCCGATTGCCAACTCAACATGCCTACCTTTTTGGGGACTTGTCTGATCTGGTATCTGGGAACTCAATCCACAAGATGAAATTCACTCCTTTCCTAAAGCAGGGATAAATAGAGAAATTGCTCCCTTAAGGGCTGATTCCGAGGCTTGAACATAGTGGCCACAACTTCTCTTTGGAAGAGAAGACTCAGTCATAATAGGACTATGACTTATGTTTATTAGAGGGATCAGTGGTACTTAAAGAGACAGATGTAACTATAGGGGCATAACGGTTATTGGCTCAGTTGTACTTACCAGCGATCTGTGAAAGGTTGTCGCACTGCTAATTGGTTAAGATGGACATATAATATATCTATGGTAAAGAGAGTTTAGTTGGTCTTTTGGTAGAGTGATTGGCAGTTAACGAATGGTGGATTCCGTGACTAAAGAGATTAGTCAGTTATTCACGTACCATTGGAGCTTCGAGCTACAGGTCCATGAGGTCCCCTTGGTAGCTCAATGGATTCAGCTTGAGGATCAGTTCTTGGGTGTTGATTTGATGTTCAAATTGGACAAAAGGTACTTTCATAATATATGATATATTTGGTAAGATGTATGAGATACATCTAGTGGATGATTGATGTAAATGAGATTTTATATTCAGTACCATGGAATAGAAAAAGAACTATGTTTATATGTTTTCATGAGATGAAATATTAAAACTATAGGTTATAAATATAATATGATAAGTTGGTTATCATTTTATATTATAATAATATTAATTATTGGATAATTAATTCTTTTCTTCTTAATAATCCAAATGAGTGGGTGGTTATTGGATTCATGGTAACCATGAGTTTAAAAGGAAAGTGTTTTCCTAATTTTAGTATGATTTACAAATGCCTGAAAAGTTTTTCGTAAATTTTTTTTTGAGTTTTCTCTTTCCGCGCAAAAGAAACTCGCGAAGCCGTCAAGTAAATACGGAATTTACTAAACGATGGTCTGGCCGAGCCTAAACGAGCGTGCAGTGGCGAGCTAAACGATCCATACAAGTATTTACCAAACGATCACATAGTTTTGCTAGACGATCGCTTGCCCCAAGTAAATGATCGTGTGAGTTTGTAGGTGACAGACAAAGCTAAACGATAAGCTAAAAGATCGGCATAGCTTTTGCTAGATTGATCGCTTAGCATTATCTAAACGATTGGGCTCGGACCTTACGGTAAGGTCTTCGGCATCATCCCATTGCCTAAGTCGTGTACACGATCAGTGTTTCCTCCTTCGTCTACTCATTCCAAGTCCGGAACAGAAGACCCACCCTTTGGATTCTCACACCGAGGAATACCAAGGTAGCCTTATTGGTGATGTCATACTAACTCGACAACCGTCGAGGTTTCTAAGAGGTCCGTTCGTGCTTGCTGAGGAGTTCGTGACTGAGGCGATTCGTTAAGGACGAGCCGCAAAGTGTTCATGCTTGTGTTTCGTTCTTGTGTTGCGGTCCGTGTAGATCGATGTGTTCGAAGGTTGTGTTGTTTGAAGCCATTGTGTGCACGAGCATGGAAGACGCTTCTGCAATTTATTCGTACAGTTTTTCCCTTTATGCATTTGTAGTTATTCATGCTGTAATTTCTATATCGATTGCATAACCGCTTGTTTGAAGTTGATTGTAAATGTATTGTTCATTCATGATTGTGATTTGGAATAATCTTGTTCCGATGCTCATGGAAATCCCGAATCCGATTTCCTTCAACTGGTATCAGAGCCAAGTTCTCTAATATTCGAAATTACAGATCTGAATTGAACGCATTTTACAGTCGCGGTGGGTTTCTGCATTTGTGGTTAACCGTTTTCTACATCTGTGGTTGCGTTGATGAATGTTTTGGGCTTAAATTTCCTTTTTGTTAAAGCTTTCAGTATTACAAAGTGTTAACTGTAAGGGCCTCTGTGTTTTTGGGCAAAATTAACATCGCAATCGAGCCTGTAATTCAAAAAGTTTGAGTTCGTCGAGTCGTTTGTGATGAAGTTTCGGCGCATGGCGATGCAGTTCTCAACGAAGAAGAAGACCAAGCGTTGGCCGGATCGTGTAGCCTCAGGTAAACGATCGTTGGGATTTAACTATGCAATTGTTTAGTAGTTTTTTTCTAAATGATCATGTAGTATCTTTTAAATGATCGTTTAGCTAATGCTAAGCGATGGGGTAAATCGTTTACCATATCGTGTAGCATTGGTTGCCCGATCGCATAGGCGCTAGAGGTAGACGATCGTAGTGGGAGCATGCGATGTTCGTCGTTTAGTAGAAGGCACGCACTAGACAATTGTGTAGTTAGCAAGCTTCATCGCTTAGTTACTACCTATGCGATCGCGCGTATGCAATATGAAGGCGCTAGTTAAGCAATCGCTTAGGCGATCGTGCTTCGCTACATCATAGTCATTTAGACGATCGCGGAAGGCAGGCACTGTGCGGAGCGCGCTAAGCGATCATGTACTTCAGGCTTCATCACTTAGTAAAGGTACATGATCGTGTAGTAATAGCTAAACGATCGTTTTGATTTTTCTAAACGATCGTGTAGTAAATACTAAATGGTTGTTTCTCTCTGGGAGCGTTGGTAAGCGATAGAACGAAGTGTTTGTTTAATCGTGTAGATGATCGCAGGGTGCTTAGTACACAATGGTTGGAGAAGCGATGCTTTGCCTGAGCGGTTCAAGACCCAGTTCGCCTGTTTGAACCGGAGACTCCTTGTCTTTCTAATAGTTGGCTTTATTTTTGTTCTTTTAAGGCAATTTTACCTGATTCATCAGCATTATTGTTTATACATGTGATGTATGGTACTTATATGCCAAAGTGTTTTTCATATAGTTAAAACCCACCTTAGGTTGTGAAATTATTCATGCATTATGTATTATAAATGTTATAATCGAGCATGAAGAAATTACTTGAAAGCATGCGCATACATCATGAAATATAAGAGTTATATTTTGCATGTAGTGAGCATTATCATGCATCATCCTTTTATTATAAGTGTTATAGTCTAAGGGTGAATGGAAGCATGTTTTGCTTGTTTCATTGCTGTTTTGTATAAGTGTTATATAAAAAAAGTAGCAATGAATGGACAATGCATTAAGCATGACACTTAGGCTGTTTATAAGCGTTATGAATGCCTTGCATGTGTTAGCTTCGCATTGTGGTGGTTGTTTCCGTTTATAAGTGTTATAAAGGAAATTAGACCTAAAAATCAATAATTCAGAGTTGCATGCAGACTTAGAGTGAACTCAAGTTTTTAAAAGGGTTTTAAAATTGGATTGAGATAGACATAAGTTCAAGTGGTTCTAAAGGGTTTAGTAACCTAGATTACTCTTTTAAAATCGGTTTAATAGGATTAAATTGGTTGAATAAAATATTAAATTTGTTGTAAACCTATCTATATGGGACCTTTTGTCTAAGGTGGGTTCTGGCTAGACTAGGGTTCTTAAGTTGACGGAAACCTCACCCCTCTACCTGGGAACCTACCTGGAAAGGTGAATTAGATAGATTTTCAACAAGCATGCGACGTTTTGGTCAAAGATTCCATTAAAGAGTTTAATGGATGATGATCAAAAGTTGTTCAACTATCTAAGGTAAATGTTACTCTTGGTCCAACCTAAAAGTCACTTAGTTAAAATCCTTAGTCGTGTTTTTTCTAAGTAAGCTAAACCATAGGTTATAAAATACTCAGTGGGAGGAAGAAGCGTACCAGATATGTCTATGATTCCACTCATGTTTCTCCTTGTATGTTCACGCCGTGAGATTCATGCTTGGCCTCGTGATGCCTAGGATGCATCCCGCTTTGGATGGTGTTTGCATGAGTCAATATCAAGGTGAATGGAGAGAGTGTTTATATTAAGTGGGTGAAGGGTGTGTGTCAACACATCCCATGGTCTCTGTCATTGGTTCATACCGTGAGATCATTCTGTACGCCCTCGTGTCGCCTTCGGAGCATCCCCCTTCGGAGTGTCCCCCTTCGGATGGGTTTTGTGTAGTTGGTTAATATCAAGGTGAACTCCAGAAATGGATAGGGTTGCTTTAGGTTTTTCTCCANGTCCCCCTTCGGATGGGTTTTGTGTAGTTGGTTAATATCAAGGTGAACTCCAGAAATGGATAGGGTTGCTTTAGGTTTTTCTCCAATCGGATTTTTTCCTTTCAGATTGGGATTTTGGGACGGACCTCTAGGGCTTAAAATGGTGGGTCACACTTACGGGAGAGAATGATGATTTTTCCTGGATCCTCGATTCAGGTGCTACCAATCATGTCAGTTCCTCTTATCAAGGATTCAGTTCCTGGCAAACATTGCCACAGGGAGAGATGACTCTTCGAGTCGGTATTGGTTAGGTTGTTTTAGCTGTTGCTATAGGCAGGCTGAAGTTATTTGTTGACAAGAAACGTTATCTGTTACTGGATAATGTTTTTGTAGTACCTCATATTAAGAAGAACTTAATCTCGGTTCTTGTCTCATTGAACAAGGCTACACCATCTCCTTTTCTGAGAATAAAGTGTTTATTTTCAATAATGGAATGGAGATTGGTTATGGTTCAAGGGAAAATAACTTATATGTACTAAGGTCGTTAGTCATAAAAGCCTTATTTAACACCGAAATGTTTAGTACGGCAACAACAACTAAAAAACCAAAGGTTTCTTCAAAGGAAAATGCCCATCTTTGGCATCTTAGGTTAGGTCACATCAACCTCAATAGGATTGAGAAGTTAGTGAAAAGTGGACTTCTAAAGAGTTTAGAAGACAACTCCTTGCTCGTATCTGAATCATGCCTCGAAGGCAAGATGACCAAACGACCTTTTACTGGAAAAGGTTACAAAGCCAAGAAAGCCTTGGAGCTTGTACATTCAGACCTCTGTAGTCCAATGAATGTTCGAGCTCTAGGTGGGTATGAATATTTCATCTCTTTCATAGATGATTATTCAAGGTTTGGGTATCTCTTCATAATGCAATGTAAGTCTGAAGCCCTTGACAAGTTCAAGGAGTATAAGGCTAAAGTTTAAAACTTGTTAGGTAAGAAGATAAAAACACTATGATCTGATCGTGGTGAAGAGTATATAGACCTCCAATTCCAGAACTATATG
>NC_052358.1:53636559-53638046 GCF_009727055.1 Benincasa hispida
CTACTGAGGGTTTAACAAAAGTTGTTGAACAGGTCGACAGATCAACAAGAGTTGTTAAGGTCAGAACGTCTAGTCAACCAGCTTAAGAGTTGAGACTGCCTCGATGTAGTTGGGGGAGGGGGGTTATGAACCCACCGGATCACTACATGGGTTTGATTGAAGCCCAAAACGTCATTACAAATGATGGGGTTGAGGATCCATTGTCTTTTAAGAAAGCAATGGAGGATGTTGACAAAGATGAATGGGTTAAGGCCATGAACCAGGAAATGGAGTCTATGTACTTCAATAACGTCTGGGAGCTTATTGATCCACCTGATGGGGTAAGACCTATTATAAGTGGATCTTTAAGCGAAAGAGAGGTGTAGATGGAAATGTGCAAACCTTTAAGGCTAGACTCGTGGCAAAGGGTTATACCCAAGTTGAGGGTGTTGACTATGAGGAAACTTTCTCACATGTTGTCATGCTCGAGTCTAACAGGATTCTTCTGTCTATAGCCACATTTTACGATTATGAAATTTGGCAAATAGACGTCAAGACTACCTTTCTTAATGGTACTCTTGAGGAGACCATCTATATGACTCAATCAGAAGGGTTCATAGTTCCAGATCAAGAGCAAAGAGTTTGCAAGCTTAATAGGTCCATTTATGGACTGAAACAAGCATCTAGATCTTGGAACATCATATTTGATACTACTGTCAAGTCGTTTGGCTTTGACCAGAACGTTGATGAGCCTTGTGTTTACAAGAAGATCATTAATAACTCAGTAGCTTTCCTGGTACTGTATGTGGATGATATCTTACTCATTGGGAATGATGTAGGGTATTTGATTGATATTAAGAGTTGGCTAGCTGCCCAGTTCCAAATGAAAGATTTGGGTGAGGCATAATATGTTCTCGAGATCCAGATTATTCGGGATCGCAAGAACAAATGGTTAGCCCTATCTCAGGCATCGTACATTGATCAAATGTTGATCAAGTATAGGATGAACGATTCCAAGAGGGGTTTGTTACTCTTCAGGCATGGAATCGTTCTGTCTAAGGATCAATGTCCTAAGACACGTCAAGAAGTTGAGGAGATGAGACGGATTCCATATGCTTCTACTGTAGGAAGCTTGATGTATGCAATGTTGTGTACTAGACCCGACATTTGCTATGCAGTAGGGATTGTCAGTCGGTATCAGTCCAATCCAAGATTTGATCACTGGACGGCGGTCTAGATGATCCTTAAGTATCTTCGGAGAACGAGGGACTACATGGAGATAAGGATCTGATCTTTACAGGATACACAGACTCTGACTTTCAGATCGATCGAGATTCTTGCAAATCGACATCGGGGTCAGTGTTTACTCTGAATGGATGGGCTGTAGTTTGGCGAAGCATCAAGCAAGGATGCGTGGCAAATTCGAAGAAACCTTGGAGTCATCGTCGGGGTAAGCACATAGAACGAAAATATCACCTGATCAGGGAGATTGTGCATCACGATGATGT
>NC_052358.1:53638056-53645452 GCF_009727055.1 Benincasa hispida
ACTCTGACTTTCAGATCGATCGAGATTCTTGCAAATCGACATCGGGGTCAGTGTTTACTCTGAATGGAGAGGTTGTAGTCTGGCGACGCATCTAGCAAGGATGCATCGTGGACTCCATTATGGAAGCCGAATACGTAGCCGCTTGTGAAGCAGCTAAGGAGGCTGTTTGGCTGAGAAAGTTCCTTTCAAATTTGGAAGTTGTTCCAAATATGGATTTGCCTATCACTCTTTATTTTGATAACAGTGGGGCTGTGGCAAATTCGAAGAAACCTTGGAGTCATCGTCGGGGTAAGCACATAGAACGAAAATATCACCTGATCAGGGAGATTGTGCATCACGATGATGTGATATTCATGAAGATCGCATTGTAGCACAACGTTGTTGATCCCTTTACAAAGGCCCTCACGGCTAAAGTATTCGAGGGTCACCTGGAGAGTCTGGGTTTGCGGGATATGTGGCATCTTGTCTAGGGCAAGTGGGAGATGATACTGGGGTATGCCCTAGTTTATTATATATTGTACATTTTTATATTGTATTGTACATTAGTCTCACGATTCATTAGAAAAAGTGGGGATTTTTGGGATTTGTGTCCTAATTCTCCTAGAGTCTCGTTGTTTTGTAAAGACACACATTGTTCAATGAATAAAATAAGTGTTATTTAATTCTGCCATTTACTCATATCCAATAAAAAAAGCTCATTGGTTATCTTATGTGAACTTAAGCATGTATAGGTGATATACAAGTTGATCATGCCTTAAGTGATAACCTAAATAGGTCTGTAGTATAAGGATTAAGGTGGGATACCTGATCCTGGTGACACTATTGATATGACCCGCTTTGTAGAGGTTTGCAAGTGTTGTAAACTACTACAGATGGTAGATCTTGACCATTCATCTGGAGACATGCGAGGGGGTGTCCTATACAAAGAGTTTATATAAGACCTAGACCACGAATGGCTAGACTTTGTATATAACGTCGTTGATACTAGAGACTTATATCTCACCCAAAGAACCATAGGTAACACAACCTCAATCCTGAGTGTTTTGGGAACTCCTGTCTTTGAGAGCGGTCCTCTGATTAGTATGGGTGAAAGTGGCTAGATTGCCAACTCAACATGCCTACCTTTCTGGGGGTTTGTTTGATCTGGGAGTTGGGAGCTCAATCCACAAGATGGAATTCACTTTTTTCCTGAAGTAGGGATAAATAGAGAGATTGCTCCCTTAAGGGCTGATTCTGGAGCTTGAAAATAGTGGCCACAGCTTCTCTTTGGAAGAGAAGACTCAGTCATAGTAGAACTATGACTTATGTTCATTAGAGAGATCAGTGATACTTAAGGAGACAAATGTAACTACCGGGGCATAATGGTTATTGGCCCAGTTGTACTTACGAGTGATCTGTGAAGGGTTGTCGCACCGCTAATTGGTTAAGATGGACACATAATATATTTGTGGTAAGAAGAGTTCAACTATCGGTCTTTAGTGGAGTGCCTGGCAGTTAACGGATGGTGGATCTCGTGACTAAAGAGTTTAGTTAGTTATTCACGTACTGTTGGAGCTTCGAGCTATAGGTCCATGAGGTCACCTTGGTAGCTCAATGGATTCAATTGAGGATCAGTTCTTGGTATTGATTTGAAATGTTCAAATTGACAAGAGGTACTTTCATTATATATGATATAATCGGTATGATGTATGAGATACATCTAGTGAAGTATTGATGTAAATGAGATTTATATTAAGTACCATGGAATAGAAAAAGAACTATGGTTTATATGTTTCATGAGATGAAATATTAAAACTATAGGTTATAAATATAGTATGATAAGTTGGTTATCATTTATATTTATAATAATATTAATTATTGGATAATTAATTCTTTTTCTTTAATAACCAAATGAGTGGGTGGTTATTGGATTCATGGTAACTGTGAGTTTAAAAGGAAAGTGGTTTTCCTAATTTTAGTATGATTTACAAACGCTGAAAAGTTTTTCGTAAAAAGTTTTTTGAGTTTTCTCTCTCACGCAAAAGAAACTCACGTAGTCATCAAGTAAATACAGATTTAATAAACGACGGCCTGGATGAGTTAAACGATCATGCAGTGGCGAGCTAAACGATCGTACAATATTTACCAAACGATCGCATAGTTGTGCTAGACGATCGCTTGCCCAAAGTGAACGATCGTGTAGAGTTTGTAGACGATAGACCGAGCTAAACGATGAGCTAAACGATCGCGTAGCTTTTGCTAGATGATCACTTAGCTTCATCTAAACGATTGGGTATCGACCTATACGATAGGTCTCCGCCATTTATCACTTGCCCAGTCGTGTACACGATCGGTATTTCCTCCTTCGTCTACCTCATTCCAAGTCCGAACATAGCTCACCCTTTGGATTCTCATTCGGAGAATACCAAGGTAGCCTTGTTGGTGATGTCATACTCAACTCAACACCGTCGAGGTTTTCTGGAGGTCGTTCGTGCTGTTGCTGAGGAATTCGTGGCCGAGGCGATCGTTGAGGACGAGTGCAAAGTGTTCGTGCTGTGTTTGTTGCTATGTTGCGATCGTGTAGTGTAGGATTGTATCTGATGGAACTTGAGACATACGCAGTGGAATTAGGATCTAATTACACACTAATTGCTCTTAAATTAAAGGAAATTAGCATGCATCATGAAGGAAAAAATAGTGGATTAAAAAGTGTAGGATACTACATTTGAAGCCCCCGAAAACCGCTTTTCCTCGTTGAATCTCGACCCGAACTCTTTCGGACCACCACTAGAGTTGACCTACTATCCTTTGGACTCAGAATCGAGTTGTGGGACTCGGTGGATGAAGAGAACTGAGAGAGAGAAAAGAGATGGAAAATAAGATGAATTTGAGTTTGAGTTTTATTTCACTCAAAGAACATAGGATTTTCCAGCCCAAATTTAGAACACCCTTTTTCTAAAATGGAAAAAGTCTTTTAACTAAATTGAAGAGCCCAATTTATAGAAAAAAGGCATGCAACAATTGCATGAAAAATCTTCACAAAAATCCAACACCTAGAATCCACTCACTTAGTGGGCTTAAGTCTCCACTATAAGCCAACATCTAGCCCACTATTTTGTTAGTAGAATTATCCAACAAAAGTTTGGTTTTTCCCATTAACTATAGTCAAAGGAAAAAATAGTTATTTGGTCAAAGTCAAACTTTGACCAAAAAGTCAACATTTTGTCTTTTTATGATTTTTTCCGTGTTGACTAATTTTGACCTCTTGAGCATGAATCCGCATTCATTTTCTCGAAATTCAAATCATATTTGAATAAGGTCGGTCAAAGTTTGACTTTTTACATCTTTGACCATTTCCATTATTTTCAAGCTTCCGAATATGAACGTATTCATATTCTTGATATTTAAATCAAATTTAAATATTAAAGTTGTATCTCTAAGCTAAAAAAGACCCAACCACTATATCATATATACTTGTCGGTTTCTCTCTCTCTCTACCTAATTCGAACAATTCAAATTATTCTATCATACTGTTCTAAGCTTATTCCATATGAGCTAGTAGGGGAATCTAATGGACCTATAGAACTTGGGCTCCAACGATCCAAGATTAGCTAGCTAAACTCTTTAGATGGAGCTAATCAACATTCATTAACTAACGGGTCATTCCACTAAAGTCCCGTAGTTGCACTCCCCTCACTATAGATATATTTGTGTCCATTTGATATAACCATGATTGATGAGTAAGTTATCCTTCACAGATGTTCGTAATCTCGATTGGGTCAAAAAGCCGTTTTTACCCCCAAGATACAATCTTGTTCTTAAAGTTTCCACTGATCCTCTAAATAACAATTGGAAAGGTCCAACCTATAAACTTGAATCCCTCTCTGGGCCAAGGACCCGTGGGTGGCCCCTTTGTTCAAGACCTGGATTCGTAGTACTTTAAAGTGAACAACCCCTATTCTATGTCTCCTCCGGTATAGTGAATTCCGTCTTACACCCTATGTCCAGCTATCCACCCGACTCTTACCCCTGGAAATGGGAGGCTTATTGGGCCAGCGATATTGAGCTGGCCCTCCACCTAGTAGATCTAAGGATAATCTGATAATGTGAACAGGAGTTCATAATTTAGCTCAGGTTATTAGATTAAGTTACCTAGGTCATCAATTAACGAAATAGTCAGTTTTATACATAAAAACGGCATTTAAAACGTAAAAAGTGACTATTCATGTTCAGTCTTATGTAACATCTTTAATTTATATGGATACCCCCCCTCACATATCTCTATATGAATGATTCAGGATCACATCGTTTGTACTATCTACAAAGTCGGGCCGTATCCATTGTGTGTCCCAAGAATAAGACACCCAACCTTATTCATATACTATAGACCATTTTGGCTATAATTTAAACTTGATCACATTTATGTCACTACATAAAGTTCAAATTACATTAAATAGCCTCAGAACCTTAGTTTATTGCGATTCAAGTACAATTTCAATAACAACTTTATCGAAAACAAAACAGAATATATTTATTAATTTACCAAACTACGAGTTTTAGGACATAAAATCCAACAGTATCAGCAACAGCGGAAGCACAAGATCATCTAAGCATTCAAATTCACTAATTTTGGCATAATATAAAGCATGCTTCTGCAGAAAAAATGGGTTTCAAAGAACATACCTCTTGTAGAACTTCTTCAAAGCTCATCTCCAACTGCTAATCTTCTCCATATCTTGTTGTTAGACCACCTCCAAGATCTTCCCCACTATTCTCTTGGTGCTCTAGATTGAGTTGTGGGACTCAAACCCAAGCTTGAATTCATGTAGCTTAGCGAGCAATCGCTAAGATGAAAGGAAGGCTCTACTACATACTCATATACATACACACTATTCTCAATGGATATAGAAAGAAATAAAACTTACGTAACATCTTCTATGTATTCTATAAGATACAGCCTCGTGTCAATCTTTACTCTGCTACAACATAACTCTTCTGATTGGAGCTACTGTGGAGTGTTTCATCAGATTTCCCCATTCTCGCGAATTATTCTGTTCAATTTATAGTACTTGACAAATACTCAAGTAATTTGGCAAGAGAGAAAGAGAGTTTGAAATGGTTCAAAATTGACAAGAAGGTGTGCATGAGAGTTTGATCATAGTATTCTTAGATAGCCTATTGAGTAAAATGACATAAATATGATCAAATGTAAAATTGAGTTGCTTCATGTGTGAGCTCTTACATGTCATAAAGATACTGATTGTATTATGGATGAGAAAAAACGCGCATAATTGTATCTACATATATTTTTAGTTGTTTTTTATAGTTTTCCTAAATTTGTTAGTAGGCGAACAATTATTTTATTGATATCATTTATATATACTATATCAAAACTTATTTATGTTAGTATATATAGGAAAAATCTCGTTATTTAGATTTCTTTTAAAAAATATGATAAAAAAGATATAGCAGTGAGCTTAAATTATTAATATTCGATATAATATAATTGATTACTCATGAAAATTTATTTAACTTCCTTGAAATAATTCGTGTGAAAATTATAGGAAAACAAAACACATCTTTATATATTTAAATCATATTAAATATATAAATCTCCTCAGTACATTTATCATGTGTCTAAATAAATGACTGTGTGAAAAGAGCCATAATAAATACATATATATATTGCGTGCATTTCATTTGAATAATTATAGAGCATCAAAAATTTCACACTTTCTCATACTACTCAATTTGGAAACTTTTGAAACTCGGTGTATTTTCGAATCTATTACATCTCATTGTCCACGCTTTATGTTTATCAGGGACCCATCACCTAGCTTTCAATTACGAGAGCTAGATACAGCACAACCCTCACGGACCTATAGATCATGGCCGCGCTCCCAACGACAATTCGCGATGGCAATTCTTAATTGCGTGACATAAACACAATTGTAGACAAATTACACTCTACCCTCCACTTCTGTTTACATACATGTGATGTGCGTGGTATTACCGCATCCTCACTGCTATATCTACCATAGTATTGTTCTAACTTTCCACCCATTCTACCTTATGAACGTATCGCTTAGTATAGATATATCACTAATATACTGATCATACGCATTGAACCTTTTATACTCATAATCAAGCCACGCTCTCAGAACCCTTCACGACGGAATCACCGTTGACTATACGATAGTCATCTTACTACTTCCCATTTGCTGTTCGTTCTTCACAATCATCTTTTCCTTCTCCCTCTACCAATTTCCATCAAAGTCCACTCTTTAGATTTTCACTCGAGAATACTAAGGGGCTTTCGAGTTGTGGTCTGATATATACAGTCACCCCAGTTTGCGTGTCATTATATACGGATGTCAGCATTATCACTTCTGCTGTGTAGATCTGAACCTCCATGGATATTTAGTTGCGTTAGCTCTGAGTTCTCAATTCGAAGTCTTTCGTGAGCTGAATTGCCTCGTAGATATAGGAACCACACAAATTGAAACTGTTGCTGATCTCTCCAGTGCAGCGGGATTGAGTTTCCGCCAATGAAAAGATTGAGTGCAGTTTCTGAGCTAAATACGCGTTTACCCACTTATCTCTGATAAGACTTTACCTGGAGTGCGTAAAAGACGTAACTTGCACATGAATGAGATATAATAGAGTCCTTTACTCATATGCACCTATCTGTATCCTAATTAAGTTTGTAGAATGTGGTTGAATTGTGGGCATGAGTAAATCCTCGTCTTGCACCCCTATGTCCGGTCACCAATGACCAATTCTCAATGCAAGAGTTCCCGAAGCTCCGTGCTCATGTACATTACTGCCTTGAGAGATACACCGAAAGGAGAGTCACTTTATGATGCCCCACAAGTCGATGCTCGGAATGGTGTTACCAGATGAGATAATCCACTCCATGGTTCTGAGACAGTTCTTATAGTCAGAACCTTATTACAGGCTCTAAACACGTTACCATATTGCCGTTCTCATCGAGCCATGATATCATGTTTCATAAAGTGCCCTTTTTTCCGGAGTAACTGTCTTATTGGGAATTTCAAGTTAAGAATCAGTTTTTATTGTGAGTCAGTTTGAATATACGATTGCCAACAATTGACAAGAGGGAAGTTTGATATAACAATATGAGAATAGATATGAAACTTCATCTAGTAAAATTTTAACTGCTATGAAATAGTACTCTCAAATCCTTATTTGACCCTCATGTATACTATCTCATACAATTTAAGTTAGGGCGCCACGAGAGGATCTGAGATGATCAGAACATCTTAAAGAGGGTTATCTTTGATCTTCAAAGACTTTTCCAGAAAAATGAATTTATTCTAGGTGGCAATGTATACAATTCAGAACACCATGAACTTGACTGTAATTATGAGTATTAATGAACTTGTTACACCTATAT
>NC_052358.1:53645477-53728614 GCF_009727055.1 Benincasa hispida
CAATCCGAGATTAATTGGCTAAACTCATTAGACTAAATTAATCTCCATTCGTTAACTAATGGGTCATTCCACTAAAGCCCATAGTTGCACTCCCCTCACTGTAGATATATTATGTCCACATGATTTAACCATAATCAGCAAGTCGACCCTTCACAGGTTGTTCCTAATAACGGCTAGGTCAAATATCTGTTTTACCCCTGAGATTACGTCTTATTCCTCAAGTCTCTACTGATCCTCTAATGAACAACTGGCTTGTGATCCAATCAGCCCAATGAGAGAGTGGGGCCCCTTATTCAAGACCTGGATTCAGTACTTGAGAGAATAACCTTTCTCCTATCCTAAAATTGGGTAGGCATGAACTCCGTCTTGCACCCTATGTCCCTAGCTATCTATCCGGTCTTACCCCTAAAATGAGAGTCTTATTGAGCCCGCATCCAATGGTGTTACCAGAATAATCATCTTGCTCTAACATTTAGAGGCTCTAACATATACTCTTTGAACTTTTCAAAAGTTTCAGACTTTTGGTGTATTAGGTGAACATGCCTATACATTGAATAATCATCTATAAAACTGATGAAATATTCAAACCCTCCTCTTGCTCTAAATTTAGAGGCCCACAAAGGTCTGAGTGAATCAACTCTAGGGGTTCTTTGACTTCAAGACCTTTTCCAGAAAAAGATTTTTTTGTCATTTTACTTTCAAGACAAGACTCACATGATAGTAATGAACTGCCTTCCAACTTATTTAGATGATCGTTCTTAATCAATCTCTCAATCCTGTTGAGATTTATGTGACCCAGTCTTAAGTGCCAAAGATAGGCATTTGGAGAAATCTGAATGAATTTTTTACCATAAAATGAAATCTCCTTAGCCTCCTTCGGTGGATCCCTCTTATTCCTGTTTAGTCCTCTTCGTTTCGGAAGTGGTTTCTATTTCTTGCCAAAGATAGGCATTTGGAGAAATCTTTCTCTTCTTATGAGTCCCAGCAATTTTAAGCATCTCTATGTTCAAAACAGCTTTGACGTCAGTTGCTTTTAACATGTACAAGTTATTTCCTAATTTTGCAGAGCAAATCTGTTGATTTCCCATTTTGATGAACACTTCACCATTTTTCGAAATAAACTTTATAATTTTGTTCTAGCAAACAGGAGACAAAAATTAGATTCCTTTTCATAGAAGGAATATAATATACATTTTTCAAATAAATGTACTTATCTCCTATAAATAACTTCATATCTCCCACTACTTTGGCTGAAACAATCTCCCTAGTCCCTATCTTAAAGACTGATTCACCTTCTGTAACTGTCTCTAGGAACTTGTTTCCTGTGAGATAGTACATACATGTTTAGCGGCACCTGAATCAATTATCTAGATTTTATCATTTTCCACTAAACATGCTTCGATAACAAGTAAATCATATTTACCTTGTTGTTCGAATTCAGCATTCTCATCTACATAATTTATAATTTCAGATGAGTTGAGAGATAGAGGACAATCCTTTGTTAAAACTCTTTTGGTATAATCAACCGCTAGAAATTTTCTTGTTGATTTGATTTTACTACTATGTACATCAGAAGCGAGTATTCTAGAATTCGACATGCTGATAAAATTCAAACAAATTCTAATTAGTAAATTGTAACTAAATCCAAAGTCAAGTTTTAGCCAAAAGTAATAATGTACCTATAACCATTATTTATTTGCAACGATATTTTAGTGAGTTAGAATATGTGCTACCGAGGGGTAGTCAGATACTCCTTCACTAAAACAAATAATTTTGACCAAACACTATCCCCGGAATAACTCTTATTCCTATAGTCGTTTGGTTATCATTTTCAGCCAAGATCTTTACTAACAACTTAATAATTCTTGTAAGTGTGACCCGCCATTTTCAGATCCTATAGGATGGTATGAATTTGCCTCCGAAATAGAAGACAACATCCAAGACGGAACTATAAGACCCTATTCATTTTACTGAAGCCTGGGTTGTTTTGAATCCTATGTTACAAGCCTCCGTGGGGATAGCCGTCGCTAAACGACTAGCAATGGGCCACTTAAAGCTAACCAGCAGGTGCAACATAGGAATCTCACAGTTCAGACTAATGGAGGAGACCGTAAGATATATTTACACATATCCTTCACCTACTTACTATGAACTACTTCCTCCATTTACCTTGATATTGACTCATACAAAACACTTTCCGTAGAGAGGTCACTCCTAGGGTGACATGAAGCGTCATATGAATCTCACGATGTAAACTATATGGAGACGTGGCAGTTAAAATCTATTTATCGTATAATAGACTTATATTTGAACAATTTCCTCTTATTCACCGAAATCTAGATTTAAGCTAAAAAATACTCTCCGTAGGGAGGTCACTCCCATGGTGACATGAAGTACCGCTTAAATCTGGATTGTGAACTCTTAGAGACGTGAGAGCTAAAAATAACGTATCGTATATGTTATTACTCTCCCACTGAAGTTTTCTAATAACTCTATCATATAGAAGTTATTAAACTGTCACTGAAGTGTTCTATTTTGGTAGATTTATACTTAGGTTCTTTTCGGCTAATAAAACAACCCTAAGTCTATGTGGTTTATCCACGTATAACTCTTATAATTGGATTTTAACCTACGATGTCTAGGTGATAAACCATTTTATTACCTCACATCACTCACGTATGCTCATAAAATCGGTTACCAATGCTAAAAAATTCGGCCATAATCCCCAGGTAGGAGGTGTTTCGTAAACCATCAACTTAAGTACTCCCAGCCTTAGACAGGATTATATACCGATTGAGTTTGTAACCTAGGTTTTATAAGTTTTAAAAATTAAAACATGTGGTCAACCTACGTGAGCATGTAGCTGTTGTTTATGGATTTTAAATGTCTAACCCAATTTTATAATAACTTATAAAACTTTAGACATGCTATTCATCCATAACATACATGAAGCATTCAAATTTAATATAACATTTATATTAAATACAAGAAACCCTAACATGCATACTATATATTATAACAATTATAACATACTTTCAATGCATGTTACATGCTTCCTATGGTGGGATTTTAAATTTAAATGGCATACTATATGCACAAACAAGATTTATTTAATTATAACATACATCAAATGCATAATAATTAAACATAGACAAATATGGTTTTAGTTTTGGCAAAAAAACAAGCAAACAAAACCTAATTATTACAAAACAGCTTCTGAATCACTCTCGGACTGCTTGAACCGCTCCAAAACGAACTCAAGTAGCTTGAATCGGACCCGAACCATTTGAACCGGACCAACCAAGAACCGTTCGAAGCTGAATCGAACCAGACCACAAGAGAACCGATCAAACCGGAAGCCCTTGCACATGTTCAACATCTCGCTAAGTCTCATCGTTTAGCAATGATGACCATCATCTTGTATTTTTCCAGATCGTTTAGTAAATGCTTGATGGTTTGGCAAAGCTACACAATCGTGTAGTATTTTCCTTCTACCACATAATGTCATCGTCTAATGCCGAAGGAAGCTACACGATCGCTTCGTGTCTTACACTATCGCATAGGTCCATCGTTTAGCACGAACAATTTACTACACGATCGCTTAGCTCCATCGTCTAACGCATGAAGCCAATCGTTTAGCGCACGCAAAAAGGAAAACAATCATTTAATACCATCGCATAACATTCAATGCATCACCCAGTTGCCGCACAAAGGTATGTGATCGCGTAGTGCTATCGTATAGTAGCTCGACACATCGCTTAGCTCCCGATCAAAGATAAAACGATCGTAGTAAGCGATCGCTCAGGGATATCATATAGCTCTTTATAACTATCGCTTAATTCTATCGTATAAAACCAAACGATCTCTTAACACCATCATCTTGCACTGCATGTCATCGTTTAGTATCCGTCGTAGCTTAAACGATCGCTTAGCTCCATCGTATAGAACATCATTGCGTCGTTCAGCATCGTAAGTAAGCGATTTGNTTTAGTATCCGTCGTAGCTTAAACGATCGCTTAGCTCCATCGTATAGAACATCATTGCGTCGTTCAGCATCGTAAGTAAGCGATTTGTTTAGTTCCATCGCATAGAAACTTCAACGTATCGCTTAGCACTATGTCTACACGATCGCATAGCTCCGCATCTAAAGATCACCCAGCCCTATCGCGTAGCACTTAATCGCATCGCTTAGCGCACATCGTTGCTAAACGATTGTATACTACCATCGTATAGTAAATTCAACGTATCTTTTAGTTCCCACGCCAAAGCTAAACAATCGCTTAATGCTATCATATAGTAAATTGAATGCATCGTTTAGCTCCCGCAGGTACACGATCGTCTAGCATAGGATACCTCAACGATCAACGCTCAAAGCTACACGATTGCTTATCTTTTCTTCACATCGTCTAATGCATAAAGCTAAACGATCATTTAGCTACTAAAGCTCAATGACAATAAGAATAGAGGTTGATTTTCTGGAACGACAACTCGGCCCCTTCGCTTGTTTCTTCGATTTACAACTTAATTTCAACTCTAATGACTTCAAATAAATTATAGACTCTTGGGAACACATTAAAGCTCATCAAACAAGAGCCAATTACAAATTTAAATGAGAAATTAAAGAGAATTAAACAGCCAAAACTCAGAAAACCATATCAGTGCACCAGTTTCATATTTCTCATATAAAACACCCACCAAACCAAAATTAAATTGAATTAAATTCTTATTTGATGCTCTGATACCAATTGTAGGATTGTATCAACAGCAGCAGAAGCACAAGGATCATCTAGGCATTCTAATTCATTAATTTTGGCACAATATAAAGCATGCTTCTACAGAAAAATGGGTTTCAAGACATACCTCTTGTAGAATTTCTTCTAAGCTCCATCTCCAGTTGCTATCTTCTCCATATCTTGTTGTAAACCACCTCAAGATCTTTCTCACTATTCTCTTGGTGCTCTAGATTGAGTTGTGGGACTCAAAACAAGCTTGAATCAAGGGATGAAGGAGAAAAGCTCACTGCAGCAACTTTGTTGAAGAACCATTCTTCAAACTGAATTTTCTCTCAAAACTCTTTTGATTACATGCCCGATTTTCACTCTAATCTCTTCATTATATTGCAAATCAATATGTAAAGAGAAGAGTTGCATGAGTTGCAGCTCATGCTTGGAGAAGGCAAAGGCAAGAAGTTGCTTCATATGTGAGCTACTTCAAAAATGGATAATGGAAAAACCCATTTTTCCATTTTGTGTTTTAGTTTTCCAATTTTTCAATTTTATCTAAGAATCAAAATTTAATTTAAAAAATTTATTTGATTTTAAAAATGAAAAATTAATTAATTTCATAAATTAATTATTAAATAAAACTTAATTAATTTAATATCAAAGTATTAAATAATTTTAAACACATATCCATCTTTATATTATTAAATCATATTTAAATATATAAATTCTCCTATTCCGTTAATTCTAAAATTAAACATAATTATATCTCATATAATTATAAATTCCCTTAATTCTAATTTGAACGTTTCAAATTACTTATCACACTATTCTAGAGCTAGTCCATTACGAGCTAGTAGGGGGACCTCGCGGACCTACAGATCATGGACTCTAACGATCCGAGATTAATTGGCTAAACTCATTAGACCAAATTAATCTCCATTCGTTAACTAATGGGTCATTCCACTAAAGCCCATAGTTGTACTCCCCTCGCTATAGATATATTATGTCCACATGATTTAACCATAATCAGCAAGTTGACCCTTCCCAGGTTGTTTGTAATAACGGCTAGGTCAAATATCTGTTTTACCCCCGAGATTACGTCTTATTCCTCAAGTCCCTACTGATCCTCTAATGAACAACTGGTTTGTGATCCAATCACCAAACCAATCTCTCTCCGCCTAGTGAGAGGTTGCCCCTTGTTCAAGACATAGATTCAGTACTTGAGAGAATAACCTTTCTCCTATCCCTAAATCGGGTAGGCGTGAACTCCGTCTTGCACCCTATTTCCCTAGCTATCTATCTGGTCTTACCTTGAAATGGGAGTCTTATTGAGCTGTTGCTATTGAGTCAAACTTCAACTCTGAAAATCTAAGGGCAATACCGAATAAACAGGAGTTCATAGTTAACTCAGGATTAAAATCGAGTTACCTAGGTCATCTAGGTGAAATAGTCAGTCTTAAACAGTAAACAACGTTATAATGTAAGAGTGACTAATTTCTTGGTCCTGATCTTATGCAAACTCATTGCATAGGATGCCCTCACTCCTCATGTCATAACATGTACGAATTAGGATCACATCGTATGTAGCACTTTACAACTCTTTGTAACAACTATAGACTAGGCCGCATCCAATGGTGTTACCAGAATAAGGTACCCAACCTCATTCATGTACCATAAATCATTTTGACTATTTACTCGAACCTGATCCACTCTTATGTCTCCACATAAAGTTCAAGTACTCATACAATAGTCATGGGTCTTAGTTTATTGGATTTAGACTTTCATACAATTTATGAGATTAATAACAAGTATATTGATAATAGAAAATGTTTATCATTTTACAAACTGCGAGTTTTTAGGACATAAAACCCAACATGTAGATCGAGCGTTCGAGGTTGATGTTGTTCGAGCGTTCATACGCAACGGAGTGTGGAGACGCTTCTGCATTTGTTCGTACAGTTTTTCCCTTTATGCATTTGTAGCTATTCATGCTGTAATTTCTATATCGATTGCATAATTGCTTGTTTGAAGTCGACTGTAAATGTATTGTTCATTCATGATTGTGATTAGAATACTCTTGTTCTGCTGCTCATGGAAATCTCGAATCTGATTTCCTTCACTCACTTAGGTTAACAACTAATTTTAGCTGTTAAAATAGATTGTTACCCTATAAAATTTGGTTACAAACTCAAATTGGTTCGAAAACCTGTCTAAGGCTGGGGGTACTTAAGTTGATGGTTTACGTAACACCTTCTACCTGGAGATTATGACTGAAATATTGAGCGTTGTTAACTGATTTTATGAGTTTGCGTGAATGGTGTGAGGTTTAAAACTAGTTTAAACACTTAGAAATCGTAGGGTTATATCCAAATATAAATATTATACTTGGATAAAAATGATATAGACTTAAATTTTTCAGCAATGTCGAATTCAATTATACAACTGCTTGCTTCAGATAAGTTTAACAGAGAAGGATATTCAAACTGAAAATCCAACATTAATACGATATTAGTTGTGGATGATTTGAGGTTTGTGTTATGGAGGAATGTCCTCCAGTTCCCAATATAACAGTGAACCGAAATGTTCGAGACATCTTGATCGGTGGGTTAAGGCTAAAGAAAAAGCCCGAGCTTACATCTAAGTAAGTATATTCAATGTACTTAATAAGAAACACGAGGTAATGCCTAAAGGAACTCTCATCAAAGGGTACCTCTGAGCGGAAGCAAGATCGTTCCAAACTCATTATGACAAAATTATCGCATTCACAATCAAACAGACTAATTATGCATTTACAACAAATTACAGGCATGCTTTGAAACTTTAAACAACAAAGAGAGGAGATACATACCATTTGAAGAACCCTTCTTCATAGAAATCTCGTTCTCGTCAAACAAACTGCATCTCTCGCTCTCGATGAGATCGTCCAAGCAATCGTCCACCAAATCACGGCGTCATCTACCCACGAACAGACTCCTCACGAACAAGGCAGCAAGGGAGACACCACCACTTGGAAAACTTGGTATTCTTAGAGTAAAAATCTAGGAGGTGTAGGCTCTGTTGGATTTGGTAGAGGGAAGGAGGAAGAGACGATCGTTTACCACAACCAAGCAAGTGGGAGATATCGGGAGTCTATCATATAGATGATGCTTGATCATTTAGGTAGAGGTACATGATCGTGTAGTAAAAGGGGCGAGATCGTATAGACGATCGTTTAGTAAGATGCTCGGGCGTTTGATCGTTTATAAAGAGCTAGAATATCGTTTAGAAAAAACTATGTGATCGTTTAGTAAACCGTGCGTGTGTATATGATCATTTAGAAACTTTGAGCTATCGTGTATGCTCTCGGTTTGCTATGCGATAAGTAGTATACACAAGTTGGTGAGCAAATGTCTCTTTATTTTGCAAAACGAAAACAATTTTCATTTTATCCTTCAGTTACGAAAATGGAATGCAACCTCCCACTAATTCATTCGGTTATGGAGAAGAAGTAGACACAATTATCCCATAATTGTTAAAATAAAAAAATAAATAATAATCTTATTATATTTGTAATCTATGGTTTAATATCACATCATATGCAACATATGAACCATAGTCCTTTTTCTCATCCACTAGATTTAAATCATATTTATATCATTTTCCTCCAATTAATGTATCTCATACATCATGTCAACTATATCATATATAATTGACCAATTCAATCATATCATATATAATCAAACTCCCTCTTGTGAATTTGAACACTTCAAACTGACCCAAAAACTTATTCTCAACTTGAATCCATTGAGCTACCGAGGGGACCTTATGGACCTATGGCTCGAAGCTTCAACGGTACGTGAATAGCTGATTAAACTCTTTAGCCACGAGATCCACCATCCGTTAACTGCCAGGCATTCTACTAAAGACCAATAATTATACTCTTCTTATCACAGATATATTTCTGTGTCCATTAGATATAACCAATCAACAATACGATAACCCTTCACAGATGCACGTAAGTACAACTGGGCCAATTTACCGTTTTGTCTTGTAGTTACATTTAACTCCTTAAGTACCGCTGATCCCTCTAATGAACAATATAACATAGTCCTACTATGTGTGGACACCTCTCGAGACATGAGAAGGTATGTGGCGCCACATCGTTCAAGCCCCGAAATCAGCTGTTAAGGGAGTAATCTATCTTCTTACCCCTGCTTCAGGGAAGGAGTGAATTTCATCTTGTGTAATTGAGTTCCCAGCTCCTAAATCAGACAAATCCCCAAAGCGGTAGGTTTGAGTCGGCGATCTGGCCACTCATACCCATGCAAATCAACGGACTGCCCTCAAGGCAGAAGTTCCCAACTCACTCAGGATTGAGGTTATGTTACCTATGGTCATCCTAGTGAAGTGAAGTCTCTGTCATGAACGACGTTATATAAAGAGACTATAACACTTCGTGGTCTGGTCTTATACAAACTCCTTTGTATATGACACATATGCATATGGGACCCATCTCATCTCTTCAACCTCTTGACAAAGTAACTCCATGACTGAATGAAAATAGGCCTCTTTTGAAGTTCTGCATCGAGTACTTGAGCAACATCTTGTAAATGTATGATGCTTAAGATAGCGCTAGCACTTTGTTCTTACGATCCCGAAAGATCTATATACCAAGAACAAACTAAGCCTCTCCCAAATATCTCATTTGGAATTAGGTCGCTAGCCAGTTTTTAACTGCAGTCAGTAGTTCTACATCATTCCCAATGAGTAGGATATCGACTACATATAACACTAGGAAAACTACTGAACTGTTGATGATTTTCTTGTAGACACAAGGCTCATCAACGTTTTGGTCAAAGCCATACGATTTGATTGCAGTATCAAACCGAATATTCCAAGATCGAGACGCCTGTTTCAGCCCATAAATGGACCGATTAGTTTGCAAACCTTTTGCTCTTGACCTTGGGCTATGAATCCCTCGACCTGCACCATATAAATGTTCTCCTCAAGATTCCAATTCAAAAAAGGCAGTCTTGATGTCCATTTGCCAAATCTCATAATCATAATAAGCGACAATGGACAGGAGGATGTGGATCGACTTCAACATGGCAACAGGCGAGAAAGTCTCCTCATAGTCGACTCCCTCCACCTAGGTATAACCCTTTACCACAAGTCGAGCCTTGAAGGTTTGCACCTTCCCATGGGTACCCCATTTCCTCTTATAGATCCATTTGCAACATATAGATCTGACCCCATCAGGCTGATCTACAAGATCCCACACTGAGTTGAAGTACATCAACTCCATCTCGAGATCCATGGTTTTGACCCATTCATCCCGATTGGCATTCTCCATTGCCTTCTGATAGACAACGGATCCTCAATGTCGCCATCGGCTACCATAGCCAAGATTTTCGTGAAACCCAAATAGAGAACAGATGGGTTCACAACCCTCCCACTACATTGAGGTTCCCTCAACTCTTGAGATGGAACCGACCTACTAGATAAACTATCATCAATAACTCTTGCTCATGAAGCAGGCCCTTCAACAACTCTTGTTGAAGTTTCAGTAGTTTTGTTGGAAAGCTCATGTAATACGATCTTACTACGTGGACTGTGCTCCCTAATATGATCCTCCTCAATGAAGGTAGCGTTCGCAGAAACAAACACTCTGTTTTCCTTGGATCATAAAGTAACCCCCTCGTGTACCTTTGGGTAGCCTACAAAGAGGCACAACCTCGATCGTGGTTTCAATTTCTTTGGATTAGCCTCAAGCACATGTGCTGGGCGACCTCATATACGGAAGTGACATAAACTAGCTATACGCCAATTCCACAACTCCAGAGGTGTTCTCGCAACACTCTTGGAAGGAACACAGTTGAGTATATATATTACAGAAATTAAGTTCCTTTTCAACACAGGAACTACAAATACATCATGTAAAACAGAAATTTCTTCTGTAAAGTTAACTAGACTCCTCCCACTACCACAACTGAGACGACGTGCCTGGTGCCTACTCGCATCGTCATCTCACCAACCTCCAGCTGCCACCAGGATTTAATCCCCTAAAAAGAAGAACAAACATGATTAATGGTGCCCAAATCAATAATCCAAGCAGAATCATCATTCTCCACTAAACAAGTTTCCAAAACTAGTAAATTAATTTACCTTGTTTTGCTTTAACCTTCACCTTAGCCTTGGCCACCTTCTTCTTCTTTAACCAACAAGGACAATTCCTCTTCCAATGTCCGTCTTGATTGCAGTGGAAACGCTTTCCCTTGTCAACGGGCATTGGATGCCTACCTCGTTGAACGATAGGTTGTGGGTTAGCAGGTGCCTTCCTCTTCCCCTTACCACCCTTCTTCTTCTTCCATTTAGTAATGTTAGAAGTAGAAGGTGTTGACTTAGTCCCAGAGGTCGAACCTCGATGGAACATCTTTGAAGACGAGGCAACATTTGCCTCACCTCCCCTCTTCTCCTTACTTTTCAGTAAGGATTGGAATGTCTGCAACTCGTTGAGGAGAGTTGTAAGGGTATAGTCCACTTTGTTAAGAATCGCTTGCTAATAAAGTGTAGGAAGCTATCCGGCAGCGAATGCAAGATAATGCTAACCTCGCTACCCTCATCGATTCGAGACCCATTCCTCTTCATCACATTGACGCGGACCATCATGTTAAGCACGTGTTCATGAATAGAGGTGCCTTTTTCCATTATGGAGTTGAAGATGCATTTCAGAGCCTCCTGTTTGAGCTGTCTAGACGGTTGTCCGAACATCCCCTACAGGGACTCCATGATCTCACGCGTTGAGACCATGGGCTCATGCTTCTTGACCAAAATGTCATTAAGACTGGCCAAGATATAGGCTTGGGCCTTCTCATTCGCCCATGTCAAATGCTCGTAGGCCTCCCAAATATTTCAAGCGGTGTTAGGAGATGGAATAGGAGAATGCTCCTCCATAAGGACGAACATGAGATCATCAATGATAAGTAATGTGGTGATCGTGTGTTTCCAACTAGCCTAATTCTCGCCAGTCAATTTGTTGATGCTAAGTAGGCTAATGTGGCGGTGGCCATTACTACATTGCTGAAAATAGAACAAACTTAATAAGTCTATGCTTTAACTACATTTTAACAAAAATTTTAGTTTTAGCAAAATAGTTTCCAAATACCCTAAGTTAAAAGACTTCTATTTCGCAATAATGGCCCAGCAAGGCAGGACAAACATCATCGGTGGGGTTATCAGATGCCCCTTTACTAGGATGAGACATTCTCAACCATTGGGCAGAACCAATTCTTGGAACTGCACCTAACAATCACCATTCGTCGGTCCAGAACTGTTAACCTTTAACAATTTCGCATAAGTGTAACTCCTCGTTTTCGGCCCTAGAGTCCCGCCCTAATGCGCCCACCGTAGGAAAAAAGCAGATTAGGACAAGAGACTAAACGACCTTATTGTTGGGTTTTATGTTCTAAAACTCGTGGTTTGTAAAAAATAGAACTTATTTTGAAAATTCAATAAGTTGTTATTGAATATATTATTACTTTTTAAATCCAATAAACCTAAAGCCCCTTGATATTTCATTAGTACTTGAACTTTATGTGGAGATATACAAGTGGATCAGGTTCGAGTAAATAGTAAAAAATGATCTATAGTATATGAATAAGGTTGGGTGCCTTATTCTGGTAACACTATTGGATGCGTTCTACTCTGTAGTTGTTACAAAGAGTTGTAAAGTGCTACAAACGACGTGATCCCAATTCGTACATGTTATGAAATGAGGAGTGGGGGCGTCTTGTGCAAGTGAGTTTTGTACAAGATCGGACCACGAAACTAGTCACTCTTACTTTATAACATTGTTTGCTGTTTAAGACTGACTATTTCAAAGCGATGACCTAGGTAACTTGACCTTAATTCTGAGCTAATTATGAACTTCTATTTGTTCAGGATTATCCTTTGATCTGCAAACGGTGAGAGTAGACCAATGTCTCTGCTCAATAAGCCTCCCATTTTAGGGATAAGACCGAATGAATAGTTGAGGACATAGCCCTGCAAGATGGAATTCACTAGTGAATTAGAGTTAGTAGAGAGGTTGTTCTCTTTAAGTGCTGATTCTGGGTCTTGAACATGAGGTGTCACCCTCTCATTGGCCCGAGATGGATTCAATTTGTTGATAAGAACACAGATCAATGGGGCTTGAGGAATAAGAGGTAATTTTAGTGGTAAAACAGAGATTCGACCTAGCCATTATTATGAACAACCTATGAAGGGTTAACTTACTAATCATGGTTATATCGACTGGACATAATATATCTACAATGAGAGGAGTTCAGCTATGGGCTTTAATGGAGTCACGCATTAGTTAACGAATGGGGTTTAATTCGGTCTAATGAGTTTAGTCGATTAATCTAGGATCGTTAGAGCCCATGATCTGTAGGTTCGCAAGGTCCCCCTACTAGCTTGTAAATGGATTAACTCTAGAATAGCGTGATAAGTTAATTTGAAATGTTCAAATTAGAATTAAATGGAATTGGAGAAATAATATTTAAATATGATTTAAATATTTGAAGATGGAATTGTGTAAAATTAATTTAATATTTGATATTAAATTCATTAGAATTATTTAAATTGTTTAAATAAGTATTTATTAATTTTATTAAGAAAATTAATTTATGAAATTAATTTTGTAAAATTAATAATATTTTCAATTTTATTAAAATAAATTGATTTATGAAATTAATTTATCAAAAATTGAAAAAGAAAGAAATACACATAATGAAAAATTTGAAGTTGTTTGTAATAGTTAGTTGTTTGTTTGTTTGTTTATGCCAAAACAAAAACCATAACAGTTAGTATTTAATTGTTTATGCATGAGATGTATGTGATAAATAAATAAATTCATGTATATGCATACAGTATGCCATGTAGATTTAAAACCCCACCGTAGGAAGCATGTTACATGCATTGACAGTATGTTATAATTGTTATAATATATAGTATGCATGTTAGGGTTATGTTTAATATAATAGTTATATTAGATAGCTTTGTTGAATGTTGTGGATGTTTAAGCATGTCTAAATTTTGTAAGCTGTTATAAAATTAGTTAGACGTTTAAAATCCATAACAAAGAACAGTTGCATGCTCACTTAGGTTAACAACTAATTTTAATCGTTAAAATAGATTGTTGCCTTATAAAATATGGTTAAAAACTTATATCGGTTCATAAACCTGTCTAAGGCTGGGGGTACTTAAGTTGATAGTTTACGGAACACCTTCTACCTGGGGATTATGACTGAACAATTGAGAGTTGTTAACTAATTTTATGAGCTTGTGTGAGCGATGTGAGGTAATAAAATGCTTTACACCTAGACATTGTAGGTTAAATCCAATTATAAGAGTTATATTTGGAAAAACCACTTAGACTTAGGTTGTATGAAATTAGAACACTTCAGTGGGAGATTAATAATATATTTGATATATAGTTATTAGCTCTCACGTCCTCAAGAGTTCACACCGTGAGATCTATGCTCGGCTTCTTGTCGATTTTACCTCGACTGCTCCATACGAAAAGTGTTTGCATGGGTCGATAACAAGGTGAATGAGGGCAGTGGTTCATAGTAAGTGGGTGAAGGAAATGTGTCAACATTCTCCTATGGTCTCCTCCATTAGTTTGAACTGTGAGATTCCTATGTTGTGCCTGCTGTTGTTGTTATGTGACATTAGCTAGTCGTTAACCGCGACGATCCCTATGGAGGGTTGTAACATAGGATTCAGAACAACCCAAGCTTCAGTAAAATGAATAGGGTCTTATAGTTTCGTCTTGGATATTTTCTTCTCTCTCGGAGGCATATTCATACTGTCCTATAAGATCTGAGAATGGCGAGTCACACTTACAAGAATTACTAAGTGTTAGTAAAATCTTGACCGAAAATGATAACCAAAAGAACTATTGGGATATGAGTTATTCTAGATAATAGTATTTGGTCAAGAACTATCTTGCTTCTGTGAAGGAATTCTTGACTGCCCCATGGTAGCCCTTATTCTAAACCACTTAAGTATTGTTCCAAATAAATAATGATTTATTAGGTACTTTATTAGTTTTGCTAAAATGGATTTAGATGCATATTTAATAGAATTTGTTTAAAATGTTTGCAATGTTGAACTCGATTATACAACTGCTTGCTTCTGAAAAATTTAACGGAGAGGGTTAATCCAATTGGAAATCAAATATCAATACATATTTAGTAGTAGATGACTTGAGGTTTGTGTTAACGGAGGAGTGTCCTTCAGTTCTCAGTTCAACGGCGACCCGAAATGTTCGGGATGTTTATGATAGGTGGGTAAGGGCGAATGAAAAAGCCTGGGCCTATATCTTGATGAGTATATCTGATGTACTCAACAAAAAACATGAGGTCATGCCCACAGCTCGTGAGATCATGGCATCATTACAGGAGATGTTCGGGCAACCGTCATCATTTGTTAGACATGAAGCCATTAAATATGTGTATGTGACACGTATGAAGGATGGGACCAATGTGAGAGAACATGTTCTTGACATGATGGTCCATTTTAACATCGCATAGGCTCACGGGGCTATGATAGACGAAACAAGTCAAGTGAGCATGATACTGGAATCTCTTCCTGAGAGCTATCTACCGTTCAGGACAAATATTGTCATGAACAAAATCACTTATAACTTAACGACGTTGTTGAATGAATTGTAAACTTATCAATCGATGATAAGACTCAAGGAAAAGAAAATAAATGTTATTTCTAAACCAAAAAAGTTTTACAAAGGGTCTACGTCTAGTACGAAACCCGTTGATGATAAGAAAGCTGGTCCTTCTTCTTCTTCTAAAGATAAAACTATACAGATGAAAAAGAAAGGAAAAGGGAAAAAGAAAACCGCTGTGAAGAAAAACAAAAACAAAACTCCCAAGGGAAAATGTTTCCATTGTGGAGAGGTTGGGCATTAGAAGCGTAATTGCCCAAAATATCTGGCTAAAAAGAAAGAAGAAAAGAATAAACAAGGTAAATATGATTTACTAGTTGTTGAAACATGTATAGTGGAAAATTCTCACCTTACCTGGATATTAGATTCAGACGCCACTAATCATGTTTGTAATTTTCTACAGAAAATTAGTTCTTGGAGAAGACTTTCTGAATATGAGATGACTTTCAAGGTGGGCACAGGTGAAGTCATTTCAGCTGAAGTAGTGGGAGATATAAAGTTTTTTTTTGGAGATTCTTTTATATTACTCAAGAATGTGCTTTGTACCTAAGATGAAAAGGAATCTGATCTCCATTTCTTGTCTTTTAGAAAATATGTACAGTGTATCTTTGGAATATAATGAAGTGTTTGTTTATTCAAGAGATGTTCATATTTTTTCTGCTAGACTTGCAAATAACTTATACATATTACAACCAACGGAAGCAAAAGCTATTTTAAATATAGAGATGTTTAAAATGGCTGAAACTCATAATAAATACGGAAAATTTCTCCTAATGCCTATCTTTGGCACCTCAGGCTTGGTCACATTATCTCAACAGGATTGAGAGATTGGTGAAAAACGAGCATCTAAATCAGTTAGAAGACAGTTCCCTACCTCCATGTGAATCATGTCTTGAGGGAAAAATAACGAAAAGATCTTTTTCTGACAAAGGTCTTCGTGCCAAAGAACCTCTTGAACTTATACATTCAGACCTTTGTGGTTCGATGAATGTTAAAACTCGAGGAGGATATCAATACTTCGTCAGTTTTATTGACGATTACTCTTGATATGGCTATATTTACTTAATCAGTCACAAGTCTGAAACTCTTGAAAAGTTCAAAGAATTTAAGGCTGAGACTGAAAATCAGTTAAGTAAAATAATTAAAACACTCAGATCTGATCGAGGTGGTGAGTATATGGATTTTCAATTCGAGAACTATCTAGTAGATCATGGAATTCAATCCCAACTCACAGCACCTGGAACACCACAACAAAACGGTGTTGCAGAAAGGAGAAATCAAACCTTGTTGGACATGGTTCGGTCTATGATGAGTTATGCTCAATTGCCTCAATCCTTTTGGGGATATGCAGTACAGACTGTAGTTTATATTCTGAACATTGTTCCATCCAAAAGTGTTTTAAAAACACCATATCAATTGTGGAAATGATGCAAAGCAAGTTTACGTCATTTTCGCATCTGAGGTTGTCCAGCACACATGTTGGTACAGAATCCTAAAAAATTGGAAACACGTTCAAAATTATGCCTATTTATAAGATATCCCATGGAAACAAAAGGAGGATACTTTTATGATCCCCAAGAAGATAAAGTGTTTGTATCGATAAATGCAACTTTCTTGGAAGAGGATCATATTAAGAATCATCTACCTCGCAGTAAACTAATATTGTAAGAACTGTCTAAAGATACTACAGATAAATCAACAAGAGTTATTGATCAAGCTGGTCCATCAACAACGGTTGTTGTCCCGTCACGTCCATCCCAAGAGTTAGGGATGCCCCGTCATAGTGGGAGGGTTATTCAACAACCTGAACACTACATGGGTTTAACAAAAACTCAAAACATCATACAAGATGATGGTTTAGAGGATCCATTAACCTTTAAGAAAGCAATGGAAGATGTTGACAGGGAGCAATGGATAAAAGCCATGGATGATGAAATGGAGTCTATCCACTTCAACTCAGTTTGGGAACTTGTAGATCAACCACAAGGTGTTACACCTATAGGTTGTAAGTGGATCTACAAGAGAAAACGAGACCAAACTAGCAAGGTACATACCTATAAAGTCAGGCTCGTGGCAAAGGGTTTTACCTAAAGAGAAGGAGTTGATTATGAAGAAACTTTTTCTCCTGTTGCCATGATTAAATCAATAAGAATACTTCTTGTCATTACCACATATTATGACTATGAAATATGGCAAATGGATGTCAAGACAGGTTTTTTGAATGGCTATCTTGATGAAAGTATTTTTATGTCTCAACCAGAAGGGTTCGTCGAAACAGGATAGGAACAGAAAGTCTGTAAGCTTAATCGATCCATTTATGGATTAAAACAAGCATCCAGATCCTAGAATATAAGATTTGACACTGCGATCAAATCTTATGGCTTTAAACAGAACGTTGATGAACCTTGTGTATACAAGAAGATAGTCAACAAAACTGTAGCATTCTTAGTTCTGTATGTTAATGATATCTTGCTCATTGGGAATGAGACAAGCTTTCTTGCTGACGTAAAGAGATGGTTAGCATCACAATTCCAAATGAAATATTTGGGTGATGCTCAGTATGTTTTAGGAATACAGATCTTTTGAGACCGAAAGAATAGAACATTAGCACCGTCTCAGACATCTTATATTGACAAGATGTTGTCAAGGTATGATATGCAAAATTCCAAGAAATGTTTACATGGAATTCATTTGTCGAAGGAACAATGTCCTAAGACACCTCAAGAGGTTGATGAGATGAACAGAATTCCATATGCTTCTACAGTTGGGAGTTTAATGTACACTATGTTGTGTACACGTCCCGACATATGTTTTGCAGTTGGAATCATCAACAGGTTCCAATCTAATCCTGGACACGGTCATTGGACTGCTATCAAAAATATCCTTAAGTATCTTAGGAGAACGAGGGACTATATGCTTATGTATGAACCTAAGGATTTGATCCTTACGGGATACACTGATTCTGATTTTCAGACTGACGTAGATTCTAGGAAATCTACCTCAGGATTAGTTTTCACTCTTAACAGGGGAGCTATAGTTTGGAGAAGCATCAAGCAAAGTTGTATCACTGACTCCACCATGGAAGCGGAATATGTGGCTGCATGCGAAGCTGCTAAGAAAGCAGTATGGCTACGCAAATTCTTAGCTGATTTGAAAGTCATTCCAAATATGCACCTGCCAATCACACTGTATTGTGACAACAGTAGTGCAGTTGCTAACTCAAAGGAACCCAGGAGTCACAAGCATGGAAAATACATTAAAAGAAAGTACCATCTCATCCGAGAGATCGTACACAGAGGAGATGTGCTCCTCACAAAGATAGCCTCTGAAGACAACCTTGGTGATCCATTCACCAAGGCCCTCTTAGCTAAAGTTTTCGAGAGCCACCTAGTTAGACTAGGACTCTGAGTAGTGTAATCTAGGGCAAGTGGAAGAATGTCTATGGTATTGTAGATGCCCTAGTTTATTGTATTTTTCCCATTATGTATCTCAATATTATATTGTATATATTTGTTCTCACTGAAGTTTTAGTCCAAGTGGGAGATTGTTGGGAATGTCCTAGAGCTTGCAGTTCGTGTTAAACATTCTATTTATCAATAATAATGACTTCTTGTTTTTGCATCTTATTATGAAAATCTAATAAACGCATCCTTGGCTATAGTCTGAATGCTGTAACTTTATGTAGTGACATAAACAGGATACAAGTTGAAAGTATATAGCCTAAATAGCCTAATAAGTATATGGATAAAATTGGGTATCTCATCCTGGTAACACTATTGGATGCGGCCCACTCTATAGTTATTACAAGAAGTTGTAAAGTACTACAAATGATGTGATCCAAAAATCATTCATGTTGAGACATGAGAGTGGGGCATCCTATGAAATGAGTTTGCATATAGACTGGACTACAAAAATAGTCACTTTTCTTTATAACGACCATTTACTGTTAAAACTAACTATTTCATTTATTATATAACCTAGGTTAACTCGATCTTAATTGTAAGCTAGCTATGAACTCCTGTTTGTTCGGAATTATCCTTTGGTCTGCAAACGGTGAGAGTAGTCCAACAACACTGCTCAATAAGCTTACCATTTTGGAGTTAAGATTGGATGAATAGTTAGGGATATAGCCTTTCAAGATGGAATTCACTCCTGCCCTATTTCAGATTAATAGATAGTTCTCTTAAGTACTGACTTTAGATCTGGAACAAACAAGGCCCCGTCGAGAAAGGATTTGATTCATAGAGATTATGAATCAGAATTGTTCATTAGAGGATCAGTAAGAACTTAAGGAACAAGATGTAGTCACAGGGGTAAAATGGTATGTTTGACCTAGCTGTGATTACGAACAACCTGTGAAGGATCGACTTACTAATTATGGTTCTTAAGTGGACATAATATATCTATAGTGAGAGGAGTCAACTATAGGCTATAGTGGAGTGTCCCATTAGTTAACGAATGGGGGTTTAATCGGACTAATAAGTTTAGCCGATTAATCTCGAATTGTTGGAGCCCATGATCTGTAGGTCCACGAGGTTCCCCTACTAGCTCGTAAATGGATAAACTTTAGGGTAGCTTGAGAAATTAATTTGAAACGTTCAAACTAAACGGAACAAGAGAAAATATATTTAAATATGATTTAAATATATGAAGATGATTATTGTGCAAAAATTAATTTAATTTTTTATATTAAATTAATTAATATTTTAAATTAATTTAAGAAAATCATTTTTGTATTAAAATGGTTTTAAAATCATTTTTTGTTTTAAATGGTTTTAAAATCATTTTTTGTTTTAAAAGAAAATGGAAAAATGGTTTTGCATGGTTGCACAAAATGGGGATTCAATTTTCTCCATTACCTTCATCATCAGGATCACACAATGGTCATTCTTCTCTCTACATTGATTCTCCAAGCATGAGCTACAAGCCATGCACTCCATTTCTTTGCATGTTCATCTACTATATATAAAGAAGATTAGAGTTGTTGGAAAAAAGGTTAATGCAGAATTTTGAGAGAAAATTTTCTGTGAAGAAAAAATTGTCTTATTCAATCAGCTACTGTGGGTTCTTCTTGGTTGTTCACTTCTTCAAGTTGTTCTTGAGTCCCACAGCTTTGCCTAAAGCCCCAAGAGCATAGTAAGGAAGGCTTTGAGGTGGTTCACGGTGATATCAAGTGAAAACAGTTGTTGTACACACGTTTTCTTGAAGAGTTCATCAAAGGTATGTTCTGAAAACCCACCTTTTAGAAGAGCATGCTTTAGTTTTTGCCAAAATTAGTGAATTAGAATGCTTATGGATCCTTGATACTTTCGTTGCATGTTATTTAACTCTTTCACATTTAGCACTAGAAAAGCTACTGATTTGTTGATGATTCTCTTGTATACACAAGGCTCATCAACATTTTGATCAAAGTCACAAGATTTGATCGCAGTATCAAATCTTATATGTGAAGATCGAGAAGCTTGCTTCAATCCATAAATGGACCGATTAAACTTGCAAACCTTTTGCTTTTGACCTTGGGTTATGAATCCCTTAGGCTGCTCCATATAAATGGTTTCCTCAAGATTGTCATTCAAAAAGTCAGTCTTGACGGCCATTCGCCAAATCTCATAGTCATAATATGAGGCAGTAGACAGAAGGATCCAGATAGACTTCAACATGGCAACAAGTGAGAAAGTCTCCTCATAGTCGATTCCCTCAACTTGGGTATAACCCTTTGCCACAAATCTAACCTTAAAGGTTTGCACCTTCCCATCAGCACCCCATTTTCTCTTGTAGATCCACTTACAACTAATTTTAACACCATCAGGTTTATCTACAAGATCCTAAACAGAATTGAAGTACATAGACTTCATTTCGAGATCCTTAGCTTCGATCCACTCATCTTTGTCAACATCTTCCATTGCCTTCTTATAAGACAATGGATCCTCAATATCTTCGTCAGCTACCATAGTTAGGGTTTCTATTAAACCCATCTGACGAAAAGGTGGGTTCACAACCTTCCCACTACATCGAGGCTCCCTCAACACTTGAGGTGGATTTTACCTATTAGATGTTCCAACTTTAACAACTATTTTTGAGGTATTGGGTTCTTCAAAAATTCTTGTTGAAGGTTCAGTAGTTTCATTGGAAAGTTCACTCAACAGAATTTTTTTGTGGGGTTTGTGCTTTCTTATGTGGTCGTCTTCTAAAAAGGTAGCCTTTATCGATACAAACACCTTATTATCCTTAGAATCGTAGAAGTAACCACCTCTCGTTCCTTTAGGGTAACCTACAAATAGGCACAATTTTGAACGAGGTTCTAATTTCTTGGGATTTTCCTCAAGCACATGTGTTGGGCAACCCCAGATCCTGAAATGGCGTAAACTACCTTTACGACAATTCCATAATTTCAAAGGTGTTCCAGTAACACTTTTTGACAGAACACAGTTCAAAATATAAGTTGCAGTCTATACTGCATGACCTCCAAACAAGTTCAGTTGGGAAGTATAACTCATCATAGACCGAACCATGTTGAACAGGGTTCGATTTCTTCTTTCCGATACACCATTCTGCTGAGGTGTACCAGGTGCCAAGAGTTTGGATACAATTCCATGTTCTATCAAATAATCTTTGAATTTTAGATCCAAATACTCTCCACCTCGATCAGATCGAAATGTTTTAATGGTCTTATTTAATGAATTTTCAACTTTAGCCTTGTACTCCTTGAACTTTTCAAGGGTTTCATACTTATGCTACATTAAATAAACATACTCATATTTAGAATAATCATCAGAAAAGTGATGAAATATTCAAACCCTCATCTTGCCTTAACAGTCATCGGACCACAAAAGTCTGAATTGTTGGGGTTGATGCCCTAAATCTTGTAAGGTCATATAGTTTGTAAATGTTTTGAACAAACTCATTGTTTATTTAATAAAATATATGATATTTTATTCCATATTTTAGTTGCATTAACCACAAACCAATAAACTAAAATCCAAGGTTATCTTGTAGCTGAAACATGTATGTAGAGACATATGGGTGGATCATGTTTATGTGATAACCTAAATTGTCTGTAGTAGATGAATAAGGCTAGGTACCTTATCCTGGTGACACTACGAGTATGGCCGGCTTTGTAAGTGTTATAATTGTTGTAAAGTGCTACAAATAATCTAATCCTAATCATTCATATATACACATGTGAGCGGGGATATTTTATATAAAGGAGTTTGTATAAGACCGGAGCACGAAATGTTTAGTCTCATTATATAACGTCGTGTTGGGATTGAAGTCCTAATTCTCCCAGAGTCTCGTTGTTTTGTAAAGATACACATTGTTCAATGAATAAAATAACTGTTATTTAATTCTAGCATTTACTCATATCAAATAAACAAAGCTCCTTGGTTGTCTTATGTGAACTTAAACATGTACATGTGATATACAAGTGGATCATGCCTTAAGTGATAACCTAAATCGGTCTGTAGTATAAGGATTAAGGTGGGATACCTGATCGTGGTGACACTATGGATACGACCCACTTTGTAGAGGTTTGCAAGTGTTGTAAATTACTACAGATGGTAGATCCTGACCATTCGTGTGGAGACGTGGAGCGGGGGTGTCCTATACAAAGAGTTTTTATAAAACCTGGACCACGAGATGACTAGACTCTGTATATAACGCCATTGATACTAGAGATTCACCAAAATGACCAGAGGTGACAACCTCAATCTTGAGTGTTTTGGGAACTCCTGCCTTTGAGGGCGGTTCTTTGATTAGTATGGGTGAGAGTAGCCAAATTGCCAACTCAACATGCCTACCTTTTTGGGGACTTGTCTGATCTGGGAGCAGGGAACTCAATCCACAAGATGGAATTCACTTCTTTCCCGAAGTAGGGATAAGTAGAGAGATTGCTCCCTTAAGGGTTGATTCTGGGGCTTGAACATAATGGCCATAGCTTTTCTTTGGAAGAGAAGACTCAGTCATAGTAGGACTATGACTTATGTTCATTAGAGAGATCAGTGGTACTTAAGGAGACAGATGTAACTACAGGGGCATAATGGTTATTGGCCCAGCTGTACTTACGAGCAATCTGTGAAGAGTTGTCGCACTGCTGATTGGTTAAGATGGACACATAATATACCTGTAGTAAGGAGAGTTCAGCTGTCGATCTTTAATAGAGTGCCTGGCAGTTAACGGATGGTGGATCCTGTGATTAAAGGGTTTACTCAGTTATTCACGTACCGTTGGAGCTTCGGAGCTATAGGTCCATGAGGTCCCCTTGGTAGCTTGGATTCTATTGAGGATCAGTTTTTGGTGTTGATTTGAAATGTTCAAATTGACAAGAGGTATTTTGATTATATATGATATAATCGGTATGATGTATAAGATACATCTAGTGGAGGAATGATGTAAATGAGATTTACATTAAGTACCATGGAATAGAAAAAGAACTATGGTTTATATGTTTCATGAGATGAAATATTAAAACTATAGGTTGTAAATATAGTATGATAAGTTTGTTATCATTAATATTTATAATAATATTAATTAGTGGATAATTAATACTTTTTCTTTTAAATAACCAAAGTAGTGGGTGGTTATTGGATCATGGTAACCATGAGTTTAAAAGGAAAGTGGTTTTCCTATTTTGAAAAAGAAAATTTAAAAACATTTGAAAAGGTTTTTTAGTTTTCTCTCGCGAAAAAGAAACTCACGAAGTCATCAAGTAAATTCGGATTTACTAAACGACGGTTGGTCTAGCTAGACGATCTAGAGCTAAATGATCGTGCAGTATTTACTAAACGATCGCATAGCTTAGCTAGACGATCATTGGCCCAAGGTAAACGATCGTGTAGAGTTTGTAGGTGACAGACCGAGTTAAACGATAGACTAAACAATCGCATAGCTTTTGCTAGACGAGCATATAGCTTTATCTAAACAATTGGGCATTGACCTATATAATAGGTCTCTGCCATCTCCCACTTGCCAGTCGTGTACACGATCGTTGTTTCCTCCGTTCGTCTGCCTCATACCAAGTCCGAACAGAGCTCACCCTTTGGATTCTCACACCGAGAATACCAAGGTTGCCTTGTTGGTGGTGTCATACTCAACTCGACACCATCGAGTTTTTCTGGAGGCCGTTCGTGTTGCTAAGGACGAGCGCGAAGTTTTCGTGCTATGTTCGTGTGGTGTTGCGGTCATGTAGATCGAGTGTTTGTGGTCGCTATTGTTCAAGTGATCGCGCAACGGAGCGTGGAGACGTTTCTACCTATTTGTGTAGAGTTTCTTCTCTTATTCATTTGAGACTTTCATGTTGTAATTTCTGTATGATTTGCATAATCGTTTATGTTTGAAGTCGACTGTAAATATATGTTCATTCATGATTGTAATTTGGAATAGTCTTGTTCCACTGCTCGTGGAAATCTCGAATCCGATTTCCTTCACGTCGTTCATAATATAGACTTACATTTCACCAAGATGACCATAGGTAACATGACCTGAATTTTGAGTGAGTTGTGAAATCCTGCCTATGAGGGAAATCCTTTGATTTGTGTGGGTGAGAGTGGCCAGATCACCATTTTGGGGATTCATTTGATTGAGGAGTTGAGAACACAGTTACACAAGAAGGATTTCACTCCTTTACCGAGGTTGAGGTAAGTAGATAAATTGCTCCCTTAAGGGCTGATTCTAGGGCTTGAGCAATGTGACGCCACATTCTCTCCTGGCCCGAGAAGGGTTTGATCATAATTAGACTATGATCTATTGTTCATTAGGGGAATCAGTGGTACTTAAGGAGTTAGATGTAACTACAGAGACAAAACGATAATTTTAGCCCGCTATACTTACAAGCAATTTGTGAAGGGTCATCGTACTGTTTATTGGTTATATCCAATGGATACAGAAATATATCTGTAGTGCGAAGAGTGCAATTGTTGGTCTTTAGTGGAGTGCCCAACAGTTAACGGATGTTGAATAATTTAATCAAAGAGTTTGATTAATTATTCATGTGCCATTGAAGCTTCAAGCTACAGGTCCATGAGGTCCCCTTGGTAGCTCACTATGATTAAATGGGAATCAATTTTTTGTTTAATTTGAATTGTTCAAATTAATTGGGGGATTTAATTATATATGATATAATTAAGTTATTTTAATTATATATAATATAATTATTATAATGTATTTAATACATTATAGCATTTGGGAAAGGAAATAAATATTTGAATAAGATTCAAATATTAATTATATGAATTGGATTCAAAATTGTTAATTTAATATAAATGTGATTTATATTAAATGTCATATGAGAGAAAAGGAACTATAGGTTCTATTGTATGAGATACAATATTAAAACTAGGTTATAAGTTATATTTGATATAACATGCAATTTAATATATATCATGATAAATTAGTTATCATATATATATATATAAATAAATTTTTATGAATTAATTTTATTATTTTATATATTAAAATTAATCTATTTGAATTAGGGAGGGAGTTACAACTCCCTCCTCTCTTTGTTTTCCCTCCACCCACGTAAGTGGGTGGGTGGCTGGTGTTTTCTAGCCTTTGAAAGGAAAGGGTCTCCTTCTTCATGGGTGTGAAACACAAAAACGTTTTGATAGAGTGTTGTTCTGAGATATCAATCACAATTCCTCATCCTCCTCCCTTCTCTCAATTCATTCCCTCATTCCAAAATAGTCAGAGCCCATTGGTTCTCTACCTAAGAATACCAAGGTCACCATCATGGTAGTGCCTATTGTAAGTTCGAGGGATTCTTGAAGATATGTCTTCAAAGGTAAGGGTTTTTGAAACCCAAGTATTTTTTTTTTAAGGAGCATGTTGTAATTTATGTAAATGCACAATTTGTGCTTTCTTTTCTGTAAAAAATTCATTCTATGAAAAATGGGAATTGAGACGATCTCGCTTTTGCTTAAGGTTCTCTTCAATGAGATCCTTCATGAATGTACAAGTTCTAAGGGTTCTTGGGCCCTGTGACATTTTCCAGTTAAAGATCTTTTATTCATTTTGCATTCAAAGTATGACTCATACGCAAGTAAAGAATTTTCTTCTAACTCGCTTAGAAGTCCATTCTTGACCAGTCTCTCAATCCTACTGAGATTTATGTGTCTTAATCTCAAGTACCAAAGACTGGCATTTTTCTTAGGAGAAATTTTAAGTCTTTTATTATGAGTTACTGTTGTTTTAAAAAGTTCAGTATTTATGAGGGCTTTAGTTGCTAACGGTCTTAGCACATAAAGATTATCTTTCAGCTTCGCAGAACAAAGTTCTATACCATTCTTATAAATAAACGCAATGTGTAGAATATTGTTGTTCAATTAAACACTTTACAAAAATTAAGTTCCTCTTTAAATCAGGAACAATAAATACAGTTTCTAATCAAATATATCTATTTGTAAAGTAAGTCGAAGTCCTCCGCTGCAACAGCTGGGACGACGTGCCCAATTCCAACATGCATCATCATCTCCCCAACCTCTAGTTGTTGCCAGGAACTAATTCCCTGAAATGAAGAACAAATATGGTTAGTGGCACCTGAATCTATTATCCAAGCTGAATCATCATTCTCCACTAAACAAGTCTCTAAAACAAGTAAATCATATTTACCTTGCTTGGCCTTCTTCTTTTCTACCAAGTATTTTAGACAATTCCTCTTTCAGTGTCCCTCATGATCAATGGAAGCAGATTCCCTTTGAAGTCTTGTCCTTCTTACCCTTCTGGGCAGCAGCTGGTGTGTTAACTTTCCCCTTTCCACCTTTCTTCTTCTTCCAACAGACTTAGTTCAAGAGGTTAAACCTCTCTTAAACTTCTTAGAGGATGAAGCAACATTTGTCCCACCCTTCTGTTCCTTTGTTTGCATCAAAGACTGGAAAGTCTGTAGCTCATTGAGCAAAGTGGCAGGTTGTAGTCAATCATGTTCATAACAGCATTTCTAGGAAACTGCAGGAAACTTTCAGGTAAAGATTCCAGTATGAAACTAACCTAACTGACTTCATCGACGACAGACATATTCATCTCTGCAAGGTTGAAGTGAACCATCATGTTGAGAACATGTTCTCTAACAGATGCTCCTTCTTGCGTATGTGCATTGAAGCTTGATAACTTATAGAAATACAAGTTATTTTATCTCTTTCATCTAAAAGAATAAGAAAAAGCACTGAAAGAGCGACATTTTTGCTAAAGAATTTATAAAGTAATTCCAATATGCGATCAAACATCTCCAATGCCCAATCTATCTGAATTTTGAGCCAATGTCGCTATTTGAATGCAAACGCCCACTGATGTGGTCAAACAAGAAATATCAAAAACAAAAGCATGATCGCATAACTAGTAAATGCGATAACTTTAGGCGATGGAGCATGATATGACATAGGCGATGGAAGTCAAATCTCAAATTGAGTTGGTGGCTGATTAGAGAACTTCGTTGAAGATTCAATGAAGAGTATGGAATTTAATGCACCTTATCAGCACAATCATGTGTGAGAGAAGATAAGTCATCCTCAAACGCCTATAAATACCCATGCAATTGCCATGCAAAACATACGAGGGCCATAAAACTTTTGAAAAGAAAACTCTGTCAAGAATCCTTCTCGTTCAACCATAAAAACCCCTCGTGAGAGCTTGGGTCTCTTATGGTAGAAGAGTAGCTCCATTGTTCGATATTTGAGTGAAGCATACAGCATTAGAGCCGAATGGAGCAAGACATTGCACACCATGACTTGATTCTCTATCCCTTCCTTTATCTTAGAGTGTATTTGTGTTGTATCGTTAACATTGAAGAGTTCAAGTCTGTAATATGAATACATGTTTATCCCATTCTTTGTTCATTTCCTCCATCATTATTATGAGTAGCTAAATTACTTTGTGGGTTGAGAAGCATATAACCAACATGAACTAAGCAGCAAAAGAATTGTGCGATCACTTGTTTTATGTATGCCTACTCCCATCACTTGAATAAATCGAAAGATTATTCTAAGTAAATTGAATCTAGGTTTGAAAGAACTCGGATTTAGAACTTGTAAAACAAGAGGAGATGCTCCTTAGAAATAAGTACATCTTTTGTATACTGTACTCACCGCATGCATCCTAGAGATAGAGTAGTGTGCGGAAAGGTATTGGTCGTATATTGAGTGCACTGCTTGAATGTATAATTCATCAAGTTACTTAGGGAATGTTGGTGAAAATTCTTCTCAACTCTAACATCGCATGCTAGTATCAAACAACCACCGCTCACACTGCTTCATTTAAAGCACAACTCTTAATGGATAAAATTTTAGATTTAGAATAATACCAAAAACCAACCATTTGTGTGAACATTTCATTTGCATTAAGATCTGAGTATTAGTTCATCGCACACTTGTAAGCAATCCCTGAGTTTGACCCTGGACTTACTAGGGCCCTGGTTAGACTTACACTTGGGTTCTACCAGGAAAGGCAAAGCATTCTCATAATCATTATTCACTTCATTGCATGATACGAACACATCAAAGATGTTTTTTAGAGCGTCATGTATGAGTTATGCGGACGGTTGTCGGAACATTCCCTACAGGGGCTCCATGATCTCATTGGTAGTGATCATGGGATCATTCTTCTTGGCCAAGACTTCAGAAAAGCTTGCCAAGATATACGCTCGAGTCTTTTCATTTGCCCTTATCCAATGCTTATATTCCTCTCGAACATTTTGAGTAGGAACAGGAGGACAATCCTCCAACAGGACAAACCTTAGGTCATCAATGATTAAAATTGTGTTGATTGTGTTTTTTCAAGTTGTATATTTTTCACCGGTAAGTTTGTCGGCGACAAGTATATTTAATATTGTGAAAGTCATAATGAATTTGCTGAAACATACAAATTATTTATATTAGAATTCTAGCATTACCCATTTGAAAAACCAATCAAATTTAGCAAAATAATATAATACACCCTATGTGACATCTATTTTGCAATGATGTTTTAGTGAGATAGGGTAAAAGCCACCATAGGGTGATCAGGTACCCTTCACTGAAATGAGACGGTCTCAACCAATATATAGAACAACTCCTTGTTACTGTAAATATCAGTCACCATTGTTCGATCCAAAAACTATTAACTTACTTAATATTTTCTTGTAAGTGTAACCCCTCATTTTAGATTTTAGAGTTCCGCACCAATGAGCCAACCATAAGAAAAAACCGATTGGGGCAAAAACAAAAGCAATCCTATCCATTTCTGGAATTTGAGTAAAAGGTCATGCAAATGCCATCCGTAGGGGGACAAAGCAAAGGTGCCTCAAGGCCGAGCATGAAAATTTACTACAAACTAATGAGAGAAACCAAGGGATGTGATGACACACGTCTTGCTCCCACTTACTATAAACACTTTCTTCATTCACCTTGGTATTGACCTATACAAACACCACCCGTAGGGGGACACGAGCAAAGGTGCCTCGAGGCCAAGTATAGATCTCACAGTGTGAACTTTTAGGGAGATACATGAAAAGAAAAATGAAGTATCATATACACATTTTTCTCTCACTGAGTGCTTTGTCTAGGGTTAATTTAACTTAGAAAAATATAACTAATTATTTTACTAAGTGATTGTATAAATTTGCCTAAAAATAACACTTACTTTGAATAGTTAAACAACTTTGATTAATATTCATTAAACATTTTAATAAACCCTAATCAATAATTGCATGCTTGTAGCAAATCTATCTATTTCACCTTTCCATGTTAGTTACCAGGTAGGGGTATTCTGTTTCCGTCAACTTAAATACCCCAACGTAGATAGAATTAGCCTTAGACAAAAGGTCCCTCATAGATATATTTGCTACAAATTTGATCTTTTAATTAAAAAAAATTTAATCCTATTAAACTGATTAAAAGATTAAACTAATTTCTAATCTCATTAGAAATGTGATCTTAGGTCTATGTGAATCATTTTTTAAAATATGTTTTGAAACTATTTTGAAAAATGATTTTAACCTAAGGTTTGCACGCATATTGATTTTAATTCTAATTTCATGTAATTATAACTTTTACAAAAGAAATGAAATAACTTAAAATCAATTATTGCATGTGACGCATATTTAGGTAAATTATAACAATTATAAAATAACCTAAGGTAGTGACATGTTTCATGTAATTCCATTTCATTACTTAACATACATAACACTTATATAATAAAGTAATAAAATTATTAATAACATTCATCCATTCATACATTCAAACTATATATTATAACATTTATATTATATGGTGCATGACCTTGCTATAAATTAAATCATGCAACTATACATTATAATATTTATAATATAAATGATGCATGAATAATGCATAACCTATGGTGGGATTTTACTATATGGCATACATTATGACATATAAATATATAAAAATAAATTATACATTATATGCATAATTTAAAGACAATTATTGGACCAAGATTAGACTCTAAAACTATCACACCCCATCCCGAGCCTGCCTCCTGAGCCCGAGGAGAGGCATGAAGGATCACAGATACCACTCTTTTGTGATACCTACTGCCCATCTGAACCTCTTTACCCACAATAAACTTAAAGTCAAGGAAATAAACAACAACTGACTGATTAAGCACATTTTATTATCACTGTGTAATGTTTAAACAACTCCAAGACTTAACTACAAAGTTTACACCAACAATTCTAAAACTTCGGAAGTGTGACTGTGCCTGTGGCAGGCCTTGACCTTAGCAGCACCTTGGAACTCCTCATCTTTCGCTACCTGGGAAGAAAAACATGAAGGAAAAGATGAGCTTCAACAAGCTTAGTGAACAGTAAGCAACTTCTAGAGTATATCTCAACTCATAAATAATACAAGCATATCACAAATACGAGGTTAACATTCAAACCTCAGCCTTGAATGAGTCTAATCTCAAACTCTCCCTACATACACGGTAGATAGTTAACTGATACTAATCATAAACGCTTACTTTCTTGCATTCCCTTTATTTCCTATGTCTTCTATATGCACATAGATCCTTGTTTATGGGCTCAAAAGCTAGGCATGTCGGCCCTCTAACCATCCGATACGAGTTTCCTCCCACAGGCTCAGGAACTAGACCTCTCGGTTCCCTGACCATCCCGTGAAGTTCTGCTTCCGGGCTCAGGAATTAGGTTTATTGACCTCTTGAACATCCCGATCACATATTCTCATTCTCATGCTAATTACTCATTCACAACATAAGCATTTACATATACTCTAAAATATATGCTTTAAAACTTAAGAGAAATCACCACTCACCTTGATCGTTAGGAACTTTTCTCTCTAGAAGTTCCTTGGTTTCCTCAGGCTCTCTTTTGAGCCCTAAATTTCATATTCAACTTTAAGCTCAGATTACTCATAGTTTTATTCCTTATTTCGAGATGCTTTCTTCTAAAAACATGCTTTAAAATGTCTCAGGAAGCTTACCTTAAAATCTTAGCTCAGTACTTCTCGTGGTTTTACTGGAAACATCAAAACATCAAGACTAGCCCAAGCTTATCCAAGAGCCCAACCCTTCTGTCTCTTGTTCACTCTCCAGCTTGATTCCTTAGAGCTTCTTCTCTGGCATCTGTACCATGAAAACTAGACTCTCTCTGATTTTAGATAGCTATAGAATCACTTAAAACGCACGAGTATTCTAGGAGAAATCCTGGTCCCAAGTTGATGCTACTTCCAGACCTCATTGTCCGACAGCATCCCCCCCTTTTGGAACTTCTTGACCAATGCATGATCTTGCTACCAACGCATAGTCTCCTCAAAATCTACCTTATAACACTCTTCCTTACATTCTTTGAAGAGGATTCGGGTTATGAACTGAAGAGGCACTCTGTGGTGGTATTTATAGGCCAAAGAAACCGATCCTTCTCATCTTACAAAGCCTTCAACGCAAGACACCTCCTACTTTGGAGTGTTTGTACCATGCCTTGCCACTACCTTCTTCCTTNATCCTTCTCATCTTACAAAGCCTTCAACGCAAGACACCTCCTACTTTGGAGTGTTTGTACCATGCCTTGCCACTACCTTCTTCCTTGCCATTCACCTACTTCCATGTCACACACCTGCTTGAGTTTTCTTCCTTATGCATAAGACTTCTTTGAATGAAACTCTATTCGTACAGCTCCTACTAACTCAAGCTCAACTTCCTCTCGGTTCAGCCACTTATCTGGGTGAGCTCATCAGCCTTGCCTAACGCAAGCCTCAGCATCGCTTCATCACTTAGCCCATCGTTTAGTCTATCGAGCAACTCTTGCACTTCATCGCATAGCCCCATCGTCTAATGAATCTCTCGCTGTCGCTTAACATTCAGCCCTCTCGCTGTTGCCAATTGTCAAGTGCATGCATCCCATCACATAGCTCAATTGTTTAGTGATCTCTCACTTTCAACGATCTCGCTCTCAACAATCTCGCTAACTCTCATCGTCTAGTGCATATCCTATCACATAGCTCCTACGCCTATCATATAGCTCCATCGTGTAGTGCTAATGCCTATCGTGTAACATATCACGGCCATCGTCTAACACGTTCACTTATTGTATAATGCTATCGCCCAGCATCTACATCTATCGCGCAATGCCCATTGTCCAAAACTTTGCCTATCATGTAGCGCTCATGATCATTCTTTTTGTCTCAGAGTGTTGCAAACTTTGTGACCTAAGTTGCAACGCTATGAAAAGAACAATCTGTTCTGCCCTTCATAGCGTTGCAACACTAGGACACAACATTGAACCGCTATTGTACAGAGGCCACTGTACAGTTGCGAATTCAATCAAAATTTCTCCGAATTTGACCTCGTTTTCTCCATAATTCCACCAGAATAATCACGAACGAAAAAGGACATTTAAATTATAAACTCTATAACTTTAATTATGCCCAAAAAACCGAGCCCTTACAAATCAAAATTTGTAAAAATTAAAGTAGAAAAACCAAAATCCAATCCTGAAACATCCAAAAACTGCATCACATTCATTCCATACATTCATCAACATACAGATCGCAAAACCCACTAATTCTGAAAAATTAACTTTTGAAAAATTGAAAATTTGGGACCAAATACTTCTGCTTTGATACCAATTGAAAGAACTGTGAAGTTCTGTAGCAGAAGCAGAGATCGATCCAATTTTCAATGTTTCACGAAACAATGAAATTTACATAATCAAAACAGAAAATTATGCATTACATGTGAGTTTTGGGAATCCTAGAGAGAGAATAAATTTACAGAACCAAAACAGAAAATTATGCATTCATAAAATAAAGATGAAGGGAGAAGAAATTTACATACTCTTGAAGATCACAAATATTCACGATTCCACTTCTCCAATTCAATCACGAACACGTCAAATGAGGGCACCACCACAAGATCTTCTTCTGTATTCTCTGTAGCGGAGGAGAATAACAAAAGTGTGTGGGTTCTATGTTTCTTTTGGGAAGAGGGAGAGTGATTTTGAGAGAAAAAAATCTTCTATGTGAGTTTTGAGAATCCTAGAGAGAGAACTCTCATAATTAATCTACTAAGAAGAACAAGAAAATATTTTGGGAAAAACCGCCTCACACCCACTCACGCAATTTACTCCACCAGAGAGAAAAGAGGGGGAGTGAGTTACAACTCCCTCCCATATTAGTTTCAAAAATTAATATATTAAATACAAAATATTTTAATAAATTATTGGATAATTGTAATACATAGTAGAATAAGAGAAAAGATCTAAAAATATATTACATCTTTAAAATATTTGCAAATATGGATGAGTTGACTAGTCACCTATGAAGCATGGGTCTATAGGATCGCCCGCGGCTGGACTAGGGCAAGTGGAAGATTTTATTGTACTGGGCTTTTATGTACCCTAGTTTATTGTTTTGTACTAAGTTTTTTGTACACCCCACTTTGCTTTAGGACAAGTGGGAGATTGTTGGGGTTGATACCCTAAAGTCTCGTGTCCTGTAGTTTGTAAATAGTATATTGAACACTTGTGTTGTTAATATATGATATTTACTTCACATCTTGTATTTTGCTCGGTTATTTGTTTTATTTGTTTTACCACAAACCAATAAACATAAAATCCCTGGTTATCTATATGTGACTCAAGCATGTATGTGGTGACATATAAGTGGATCATGTCTTGAGTGATAACCAAAATGGTCTGTAGTAAATGGATAAAGGAGGGAAACCTTATCCTGGTAATGCTACAGACATGGCCCACTTTGTGGAATGGTCACAAGTGTTGTGACTTGTGACGAATGGTCTCATCCTGATCATTCGTGTTGAGGACATGAGAGCGGGGGCGTCCTATACAAAGCATTTGTATAAGACCTGACCACAAAGTGTTAACGTCTCGTTATATAACACCGTTCATGACAAAGACTTCACTTCACTAGGATGACCATAGGTAACATGACCTCATTCTTGAGTGAGTTGGGAATTCCTGCCATTAAAGGCGATCCTTTGATTTGTATAGGTGTGAGTGGCCAAGTCACCGATTCAAACCTACCATTTTGGGGATTCGTCTGATTTGGGAGCTGGGAACTCAGCTACACAAGATGGAATTCACTCCTTCCCCGAGGTAGGGGTAAGTAAATAGATAGCTCCCTTAAGGGCTGATTTCGGGGCTTGAACGATGTGGCACCACACACTTTCTCTTGGCCCCAGAGGTGTTCACACATAGTTGGACTATGTTGTGTTGTTCATTAGAGGAATTAGTGGTACTTAAGGAGTGAGATGTAACTATAGGGGCAAAAAGGTAAATTAGCCCAGTTGTACTTACGAACATCTGTGAAGGGACATCGTACTCATGATTGGTATATCCAATGGACACAGAAATATATCTGTGGTAAGAAAAATTCAACTATTGGTCTTTAGTGGAATCACTGATAGTTAACGGATGGTGGATCTCGTGCTAAAGAGTTTAGTCAGCTATTCACGTACTGTTGGAGCTTCGAGCCACAAGTTCATTAGGTCACCTGGGTAGCTTGGATAAAGTCGAGAACCAGTGTTTGGGTTAATTTGAAATGTTCAAATTGACAAGAGGAAGTTCAATTATATATGATATAATTGGACTGGTTAATTATATATGATATAATTGTCTAAATGTGTGAGATACATTATTTTGGAGGAAATTAGATATAAATAGGATTATATCAATTAGAGGAGAAAATACTGATATGTAGATATATGATATCAAACTATAGGATATAAATATAATATGATTATATTTATTAATTAAATTAATTGATTAATTATTTGATAATTAACGAATTTATCCACGTTCGGACGTGGGAAGTGGGCTGCGATGGTTATGCTACTGGTGGATTAAAAATGAAAATCGTTTTCATTTTTCATCGATCGTGCATTCGTATTATCGTCCGTGCTCAAAAGAATCCATGAAAGCGATCGTGAGAGCCTATACGATAGAAGCTCATCCGTCTAAACGATCGTATACGTTTTTTCTAAAACATCATTCAGCCTTTCATACACGATCGTGTAGCTCTACTATACGATAAACATTTCCACTATATGATAGCAAAGTTTCATCTCCCACTTGCTTATCGTCTACACGACGCGTTCTCCTCCGTCCTCTACCAAACTCACCAAAGTCCACTCTTTGGGTTTTTGACGTCAAGGATATCAGGTTTCTCTTGTGGTGGTGTCATCCCTGCTGCAGTGTTCGTGTACGTTCGGATCGTGCTGTTGCAGTCGACCTATTCGTCGGGTGCTAGTAGATCTATTGGAGGTTTTCCGCTACTTAGGGTTCAGACGTTCGAAGAGTGTCTTCATTTGGTATGAACCCTTTCCTTGTTAATTATTGTGTTCTAAGCATGCCGATAATTAGGTTTATATGCATAACTGTTTGTGTGGAATGTATATCTTTTGTGTTTCGGTCACTATGAAATCAGAGCGATCTAAACCTACTCATGGAACTCTCGGTATGAGATCCTTCAAATATTTCGAGATTGTATTAATTTTTCTCAAATTGAAAGCTATCACTGATAGCAACTATCATCGATAGAAATTGATCACTGATAGCTGCTATCAGTGATAGCTTTTAATTTGAGAAAACCGAGCAAAAGCGAACAAAATGGTGGCTAGGTATGGGTTTTGTTAGTCTTTTACCATTTTTTGATCTATATATGCAATTATTTTGTCTTTGTACTACATATTCTATTATTTTGGGTTTGAATTCTATTTATGCAACTAGTCCTAAATTATTTAATATATATGTTTATATGATAACTACCTTATCATATAATATATATTAAACTATATGTTATATCAAATACAACAAATAACCTATAGTTTTATATTATATCAAATACAATATAACCTATAGTTCGTTTCTCTCTCATTAATGCGTGACATTTAATATAAATCACATTTATACTAAATTTAATTAAATGAATCTCATCCATATAATTAGTATTTGAATCAAATTCAAATATTTAATTCCTTTCAAAATAAACTTTATATTATAATGTATCAAATACATTATATTAATTATATCATATATAATTAAGTTAAATTAATTATATCACATATAATTAATTCCCTCAATCAATTGGAACAATTGAAATTAATCCAAAATTAATTCTCAATAATCCCTATTAAGCTACAGATGGGACCTTATGGACCTATAAATGAAGCTCCAATCGTACTTACATAATTAATTAAACTCTTTAATTAAATTACCCAACATCCATTAACTGTCGATCACTTCACTAAAGACCGACAACTGCACTCTTTTGTACTATAGATATATTTCTGTGTTTATTGGATATAAACAATCAACGGTGCGATAAGTCTTCACAAATTGCTCGTAAGTACATTGGGGTCACAATTACCATTTTACCCTTGTAGTTACATCTAACTCTTTAAGTACCACTGATCCTTCTACTGAACAACAAATCATAGTCCAACTATACCAAACCCTCTCGGGCAAGAGAGGGTGTGACATCACATTATTCAAGCCCTAGAATCAACCCTTAAGGGAGTCATTTATCTACTTGCCCAGACATTAGGGAATGAGTGAATTTCGTCTTGTGTAGCTGTGTTCCCAGCTCCCTAATCAGACGAATCTCTAAAATGGTAGGCTTATTGAGCCGACAAACTGGCCACTCTCACTCATACAAATCAAAAAACTGCCTTCACAGACAAAGGTTCACAACTCACTTGGGATTCAAGTCATGTCACTTATGGTCATTCTAGTGAAATAGAAGTCTCTTTATGAACGGCGTCATATAATGAGACTAGTCATTTCGTGGTTTGGTCTTATATAAACTCTTTTGTATAGAATATCCTCGCTCACATATCTCTACATGAATGATCTGAATCAGATCATTTGTAGCACTTTATAACAATTGTAACATCTACAAAGTGGGTCATATTCGTAGTGTCACCAGGATAAAGTACCAAACCTCATCCATCTACTATAGACCATTTGGGTTATCACTTAAACATGATCCACCTATATGTCTCTACATACATTTTTAAGTTACAGATGATAACCTTGGATAGTTTATTGGTTTGTGGGTTAATGCTACTAAATATTGAATAAAACATATCATATATTATTAAATAAATAAAATGTTTGTATATTACAATTACAAACTACAGGACCCACAAGATTTAGGGCATGAATCCCAACAGTCTATTCATTCCATGTTGTAAGTGACAACTTCAGAAATAGGGTTAGCTTTTTGGGAAGATAAATTGGCAGTCAGTTTTAAAAGTATGTTGGCAATTTCGGTGGGTATAATTAAAGGTATCTAAGATTTGGACTTAAAAAATTTTGATTTATCATTTTTTTATTTCATTTTGCTAGTTTTATAAATGAAATGTAGGTTTGCTATTTGTCATGTTAAAATATGCTATATTTCTTGTTAGCCTAGGGAAATTGGAGGAAATAGCAAAATTGGGGGGTGCCTTTTTATTTTTGTCAAAAAACGAAAAATAATAAGATTTTTGGCAAAAGCGTGCCACACACCTGATATATTTTTTTAATCCCCAAATTGCCCCTAATATGGTCGATTGACAGTTTTTTTAGTACTGTGTAATTACTATATCGTGTATAAATTCTCAATAGAGATACAATGTAAATGGAATCGTCTGTTATGAGACCTATCAATTCTCAATAGAAATATAATGTAAATGGAATCGTCGGTTATGAGACTTCAACCTAATAGATTTAAGAGATAAAGGTGTCAGATTTTTCTCTCATTTTAAAGTTTGAATTGGTGGTTTCATATCTGTTTTAATTTGATTTAACCACTTCTCTAAAGTATTCAGAATTAATCAAGCTTTAATTTGTTTATCACCATTTTGGTTATAATTTATAATATATCTTTAAATTTTACATTATAATATTCATTTTTTATTATTTTAAATTCTATTAAATTTTTTATCCTAATTAAGATTTTACTCAATATTTTATACATATTATCATCTAACAAATTATGTATTTCATTTAAATTTTATCATTTTTTGTATTTTTTAATCACCTTTTACTCATTATCATCTTCTTATATTATTATACCATTAATTTGTCTTTTTCACAAACTAATAAGTATTCACTTTTGTAGTCTTGTTGTTTTTGTTATACCTCTACAACGAGTTAGGCTTCTTTCGTTTAGTGGTTGATGAAGTTATAAATACAGTGTAATGGTTGAAGCTTAAATGAAAATGAAATTATAAATACAGTGCAATTGTAAATAAACGAGCTCCCTTCTTGATTTTTCTCCCCCAAATTATATTTGAATTTATATTTTATTATCAAATTTAATTTATTCTAACCTACTTATTGAATTAATGACAATAAACAAAAACTTTCGAATTTTTCTCTCCAATTTATATTTGAATTCATCTTTTATTATCAAATTTGATTTTATCTAACTAACTTTCGATTTGTTGAAATGTTTGTAACAAATTCAATCGTATCTAAATATTTTTTTATTATTTTATATATATTGCTATCAAATTAATTTGATCCTTTTTTTTTTTCATATTTTCGATGTTTTCAATTTTTCATGTAGAAACATGTAAAAATTGCTTGGTGTACTTAAAAAGAAACATATAAATGGGAATTAAACTTTAAATGTTTGAAACATGTGCGTGTATATATATATATATATATGTACACATATCTGTATTTACACATATATGTATGTACACACATATTGTTCAGTTTAAATATTAATATTAATATTAATATTAATATTATCGTCATCGTCATCATCATTAAAATAAGATAACAAAAAACCCTATATCTCATCTTCTTCATCTTCTTCACTTAGCCGCTCCCTAAAATCTCTTTTTCTCCTTTTGAATCTCATTTCTGCGATCATTGGTTCAACAACCGTTTCTTGAATTCAATCGTCTTGGCTAGCTTTTGATGACCACCCTCGCCAGGTCACCGACCTTTTTCACTCGTACACATGTTTCCTACTTTGTTTCTACTTTGAACATTGTTTTCAATAATGACGTTCTGAGATTAATAGTGTTTAAAGCTATCTTTCAAGATCGTATGAGCAAAATGGTCACATGGAATGAAAGGGATGAAACTCTCTACAACTGGTTTGGTGTCAAATGCAATTATATTTCTAATAGTTACATCATCTTGAAATTCCAATTCCTTCAAATACTCAGTTGCCAACAATAACTTCACTAGTACAATCAACTTTATTGTTTCTTACCTTAGAGGAAGTCCATCGATGTAGACATCTATAAGTTTATAATGAACCTCACTGCCTGGTCGTCATCTTCTCTAGCACACACACATTCTAGAGGTAGTTGGAAGCGTTAAGGACCATATTGGGTGATTTTTAATTTTTGCTTCTAAAATGTTTAGATATTGTGTATTTGTGGTTCTAGCATGTTTATATAGTGTATTTGTGGTATTTGAGTTGTTTTTTAAGTAGTGTATCTTTGCATTCTCTTTTGTACTTAATTTTATTGTTTTTAGGTAGTTTTGTCATTTACTAATTAGTATTTTCTATTATACAAATTTGTTTTGTTATTTTTATAATTTTGAAACCCTTTTGTCATTTTTCCAAATGAAACTTTAAATTTGTTATTTCTCTTGTAGCCCAATAATCAACTTGATGAATTCAGTCCAAATACTTCATTAATGAATTTTAAAATTATTATTTCAGAGATAATTTGTCTATTTATATTTCAAAAGAAAGCAAATTTCTCCATCATACCAACGAGGATTATGGTTATAATATATATTATATATATATAAATAATATATAATTATATATATATATATATATATTACATTCTTCCATATTGATTCTAAAACAAAAGAATCTCAATTTAACAAATTCAATATGCATACTGCTCTGGTACCACTTGTTGGAAACTAATTGTGAGAGTTTTTGAACCTAACTTAGATGGCCAAACAGAATGCAAACAATCAGCAGAAATAAATCGAAAGAAGTAAAGAACGCCAAGATATATAGTGGTTCAACCAGTTTGGTCTACATTCACTTTGAGAACCAGCTTGAATTAATTTATTAATGAGCAATAAAAGAATTTTACAAATTACAGATAATTAACAAAATCACCAATCTGTAATTTTAGTGTCCACTGATACCGAGAGATCCGCACACATCGCCTCTAAAAACTGAGAATAACCCGCTGCAAAACAGCCCAAACCAGTGTGCTATAGCCTCTGGCCGGCGAATCACGCGCAGGCCCATGTGTATCTCTCACTGCTGCCGGAAGTAACCTCCACGGTGAAACCGAACTACCAACTACTCAGATCGGCTAACCTCTTAGACAGGACCGCGATAGCCCAAACCACCGCCCACGTCATGAACTTCCAAGACCGAACCACCTGACGAAAACTTCCCACGCTGCCCCCTGATCTGCAAACACTACGCTCATCGATCGATCGTGATCTACTTCCACCGGCGGCCTCCGATTAGTGTCCCTGGCGACTCTCTCGATTTTGGTCTTGCGTTAGTCCACTCTCCTTTGGCGGCTACTACTCTTTTTTTGGGCAAAAGGAGACCCACGAAAAAAGGCCCTAATTTTGGAGAAGATAGGGATAATTACAAGTTTGCCACTGCTCAATAATTATAATAATGCCTTGGGCCTTTAAATTTCCAAAAAACCCAATAAAAATCCACTTAAAAAACTTATTATTTTCTACAAATCTCCCTCATAACAAGAATATTTAAGTGCCAAGCTGATTCTTCAATCTTTCTATCATCCAGATTTAATATTCAGCCTATCTAATAGGTATTTGAACCTATGGGCTGGAAGAACCTTAGTTAACATATCTGACAAATTTTCAACTGTATGAACCTTGACCAGTTCAACATCTTTCTAGGCCACAACTTCTCTGATAAAATGAAATTTGACATCGATATGCTTAGATCGTTCGTGATGAGATGGATTCTTCGCAAGATGAATAGCACTCTGGCTATCACAACGGACGATTGAAATGAACTACTGCGACAACAACTCACCAACTATTCTTTTCAGCCACGCTGCCTCTTTCACAGCTTCACCCACTGAAATATACTCTGACTCAGTAGTAGACAAGGCAACAACTGACTGTAGAGCAACCTTCCAACTTACCATATTACCAAACAAACGAAAAATGTGACCTGATAGAGACCTTCTTTTGTCAAGGTCTGCAGCATAATCTGCATCTGTGAAGCCTTCCAACGGTGCTGATTTATCACAATCCCTACTAAAACACAATGATATACTGGCACTACCTTTCAAATATCGAAGCACTCATTTAACTGCATTCCAATGCTCTTTCCCAGGATTTGACATAAACCTACTTATCATACTCATAGCATATCTCAAGTCAGGCCTAGTACAAATCATCAAATACATAATACTTCCAACAACATTACAATAGGGAATATTAGCCATCTCTAACCTTTCTTGTTCAGTAATAGAACACTGAGACGAAGAAAGCCTGAAATGAGATGCTAAAGGTGTCGAAACTGCCTTACAACCAGACATATTACTTCTCAAGCAGTTTATGCACATAACTCTCCTACGAAATGGTTAACAAACCTTTCTCCCTATCTCTTTTCACATCCATGCTTAGGATCCTTTTTAGTTTACCTAAATCTTTCATTTCAAATTCATTACTCAATCGTTTCTTGAGATCACAGATTTCATAATATTCCTTAGACACCAGAATCATATCATCTACATACAAAAGTAGATAAGTATATGTACCTTTCTGAGATAGTTTCCATTACACACAGGCATCATAAGAGCTCCTGTGAAACCCCTGCTTCAGAATAAAGGTGTCAAACCTGATATACCACTGTCTCGGTGATTGTTTCAGTCCATAAATGGACCTGTGAAGACGAAAAACCATGTCTTCCTTTCCTTTCACCTCATAGCCCTTAGGTTGAGCCATGTAGATCACTTCCTCCAATTCACCATGAAGGAAAGTTGTGGTAACGTCCATCTGTTCAACAAACATATCAAAGTGAACAGCAATAGATAAAATTAATCGAATGGATGAATGCCTCACCACCGAAGAGAAAATCTCATGAAAGTCAACTCCCTCCTTTTGAGTGTAGCCCTTGGCTACCAGTCTAGCCTTATACCTAGGATTGCTGTCACCTCCTGTACCTGGCTTGATTTTATAAATCCACTTTGACTGAATGAGTTTCTAATTAGGAGGCTTTGGAACCAATGACCATATTTGATTCTTCTACAACGAGAACAACTCTGCTTCCATAGCATCCTTCCACTGTTCCTTCGAATCAGATACAATAGCCTCCTCAAAAGTAAGAGGCTCTGCTTCAATACTGTCAGCTACACAAGTAAGAGCATAAGCAACTAAATCAGCATAACCATATCTCGTAGAAGCTTGCCTCACCCGCTGAGGCCTGTCACGTGTAAGCTGATAGTTCTGTAGGTCACTGCCATTTGAGCTTTCTTCACCAAAAGCTCCCTCATCAATCAAAGTTCTCTGCAGTTAAGGCTGTCTACCATCAGAACTGGATAACTGATCTCTGGAATCACCTGAACTAACTGACGGTTGTGCTTTAGAATCAATTCTAACCTCTGCCTCAACCTAATCAACTGTCTGCTGTTTCTGCTGCTCTTTGACACGAAATGGCATTTCTGTTTCATTAAAGGTCACATCTCTTCTGCTAATGCATTTATTTCTGCCCTCTTCCAAGCACCAAAGTTTATATCCTTTAACATCCTGAGGATAGCCAATAAACATACATTTCAGTACCCTCTTGTTCAACTTTCCTTCCTTAACATGAGTATAAGCTGAACATCCAAACACTCTGAGATGATCCAAGCTTGGAGCTTTTCCTGTCCATATCTCCTAAGGAGTCTTTAGGCCTAAAGCGGAAGGTAGACTCCTGTTAATAAGATAACAAGTTGTTTGGGCAGCTTCTCCCCAAAATTTCAAGGGTAATGAAGCATTTGTCAAGAGACATCTTGTACGCTCCATAATTGTTCTGTTGAACCTCTCAGCTAAACCATTCTACTGAGGAGTGTACGTAACAATGAAATGCCTCGTAATTCCCTCAGATTTGCAAAATTTATCAAATTTGTGATTCACAAATTCTAAACCATTATCTATCCTCAGACATTTTACCTTCCTGCCTGTCTGGTTCTCAACCTGCTTTTTCCATTCAAGAACTTTCCCAAAAGATTCATCCTTCTGTTTTAGTGGATACATCCACATCTTTCTTGAAAAATCATCAATGATTGACATAAAGTATCTCGAACCTCCCATAGAAGGTACCTTTGTAGGACCCCACAAATCTGAATGAATATAATCTAAAATTCCTTTAGTAGAATGCTTCCCTTTCCCAAACTTCACTCTGGTAGACTTTCTCATTATGCAATGTTCACAAAATGGGAGTTCAATGTCTTTAACTCCTCCAAGCAAACCTTGTTGTGAAAGAGCTTGTATACCTCTTTCACTCACATGAGCCAATCTGTTATGCCATAACATAGATTTATCTGTTTCTTTCCCAGATGCAATAGCAGCACTACCTGAAACTGCAGTACCTTCTAACACATAAAGACCATTCCTCAAGGTCCCTTTCAGCTTAACCAAAGAACCCTTGATAATCTTCAGAACTCCATTCTCAGATTTATAAGAATAACCTGCTCTATCTAATTCACCCAGAGAAATTAGATTTCGTTTGAGTTCTGGAACATACCTTATATTTGTAAGAATTCTGATCATACCATCATGTGTTGCAATTCGAACTGACCCAATTCCTTTTACATCACAAACACCATTATCACCAAGCAGAACTGATCCCTCATCATTTTCCTGAAAGTCAATCAAGAAATCCCGATTAGGAGTCATGTGAAATGTGCACCCTGAATCCATGATCCAAGCATTCTGAATGTCCCTGGTAGACACCATCAAAACTTCTGCTGAATCATACCCATCAGAAATATTTGCTGCACTAGAATCCCCTGTATGTTTGGTACTTGATGCTTCCTTGCTCTTATTCAAAGGGCAATTCTTTCTAAAGTGTCCTTCTTTATGACATAAGAAACACTTTTTGCTTTTCCCCTTTGATTGCAACCTGGATCTCGACTCTTTTTCTTTTCCGTTCTTTTTCTCATTTCTGCCTCTGGCCATGAGTAACTCTCCATCCTTGCATTCCTTTTTTATCTCGAGATTTCTTGTTCTCAACGCATCCAACACTATATCCATGGACAATGAATCCCGTCCATATTTAATAGCTGCCTTAACTTCTCGATACGATTCTGGCAAAGAATTCAGAAGAATAACTGCTTGATTTTCATCCGACATCTTCTCACTGATGTTATTGAGATCAACTATAATCTTCTGGAATTCATCTAGGTTCTCTTCTAAGCCTTTACTTGAGTCCATTTTATATCCAAAGAATTTTTCCTTTAGATATAATTTATTTGGCAAGGACTTGGTTAAATAAAGACTTTCCAATTTCTTCCACAACTCCGCTGTAGTAGTGGCCTCATCTACTAGTCTAAGCACTCCATCTGACAGATACAGAATTATTGTTGAATAGGCCATCTCATCCATATCCCTTTTTTCAACTTCTGTAATTGTTGGTGGAAGGTTATCTTCGTCTAAGACTTTGGCTACCTTTTGTTGTACCAGAATAGCCTTAATCTTTTTCCTCCATAACCCGAAATCACCTTTCCCATCAAATTTAACAACTTCGAACCATGTAGACATCAAAGCCATCCGTCAAATTAATTCCAACAAAAAAAACCTGAACAAAGAATATGTCAGCACACACTACCGCACAACCTCTTTGGATCAACTGGAGCTCTGATACCACTTGTTATGAGGCCTTTTAGGATGAAACCAAAAACAAAGCCATGAGGGTTTATGCCCAAAGTGGACAATAGCATATCATTGTGGAGATAGTTTGAGGGTCGTTGTACCTATCAAATGGTATCAGAGCCATGCTCTTGAATTAATCATGCTCGGTAGAATCCTCGGTGCCGAACAAAGATGTATAGTGGAGCCTTGGAAGTAGTCATGGTGTGATATGTGGTTGAACTCTATTGGATAGGTGGTATGCTCGGGTAAAAAGGAGTTAGCCTAGATATGAGTTAGACGGATGGATGACTGTTTGAGGGGAGGCTCGGTGGTCCTTTTTTCGAGGGGAGGATTGTTGGGAATGCGAACAAAGTCCCACATTGATTAGATAAGAGGAGGATCATGGGTATATAAGTGAGGGTGACTATCTCCATTGGTATGAGGCCTTTTGGGGTGAAACCAAAAACAAAGCCATGAGAGTTTATGCCCAAAATGGACAATATCATACCATTGTGGAGATAGTTTGAGGGTTGTTGTACCTATCATTAATAAAGTTAAAATTGTTAGAATTAAGAATATAAATGATTCATTAAACTATCAAACTTGGAACAACAATTTAACGCGTTTAGAGTAAGATCTTCCTCAACTAAACACATTAGAGTTTTGAATTCTCTTTGAGAAATGGGAAGTGGGAGAACTGAATATGTTTAGCATATTGGAGACCATAATCCTTGCATCCTATTTAAAAAATTTTCGCCGGACCCCATTAACCCCGGCAAAAGTTATTTGGATATCTACTTGATAAGAATTTCATACTCAATAATAGTCTATGAAACTATTTAATTATAGGTTATTTTAATTTGTCCATCTAAATAGCCAAATAATATAACTATACGTACCAATATGTAGTCCACATTTTGATTATTATACTAAAATTGATTAAATATTCTAACATTCGAAAGCAAATATCTACTCAATATCCATCAAATCCGGAAAAGTTCTTCAAATTGGAACCAATTGATGAAGCATGTTGTCAAAATTTGGAAGTGTGATGGAGAGCGTTAGAGAAGAAAGAGAGAATATGATTGATGTCCGCCATGGTCACTTCCTCATTTACCACCTCGATCTCGACATCGACGGTGATGCCAACTTTTTCATTCCAAATTGGGAATTTCCCCTAGGCGTAGCTATTGGACGGACCTCCAAGAGGTCGAGTTGACCATCGTTAATCCCAATCGGAGGACCAAAATGGAGAATTTCGTGGGCTACTGTTTGATTCCAAAGTTGGCAATGGATCCCCTTTTGAGTGATGATGATTACCCCAAATTAGGGAAACCTTTCTGCAATTACAATATGTGGGTTACACCATAGAATAGGTCCGATTAGAGCATGGAGACAACACCTTGGCTACTTGGAGTCTAGGGAAAGGGAGATAGAAAACAAGGACATAGTCATGTGATACACCATGGGGTTTCATCATGTGTCTTGCCAAGAAGAATTCCTATTAATGCCAACTTTGAGTAGTGGGTTTGAGTTGAGACCAACCAACTTCTTTGAGAGCAATCCCGTGCTGAAAGTCACTCCACCCCAGGGATTCCAGTAGCAGACAATGTTGTTTTAGAGCTCGATATGTGAGTCAGTGGCTGGTAATGGTACGAAGAGGTACGTAAGAAGGTAATTTCTTTTAAAAGAACATATAACTATAATTGAGTTGTTGTCTTGCTTTATTCGTGATGAATGAATATTTTGATTCTCTATTTTTTAAATTGCTGAGAGTTGATCTAAAATTAGGAAAGATTTTCATTCAAATTTAGGAAGTAAAATTAACAAAAATGGAAAGTAGATATTGGGTAGAATAAATTAAAGAAATAATTACCTAAATAAATTGTCATATATGCTTTGTGATTGAGAATCTGAATTTCTCTTGTGCTTTTAGTGGAATTTGAATTTTTCTTGAACTCTTTTATTGTTTAAATTACTGTAAATTTGAATAATGTTAGTGAGATTTTATTGGTTTTGGCTAATAATTTGTTCCACCGATATAACTTAAAACAACTAAGCTTTCTCTGGCTAATTTTAAATAAACTTTAATATATTCTTATATATGGTATGAGAATTGAACAATTTCATTTAATTGTTATATTTAAGCATGGTATTCGATATATATTTGAATATTTTATAAGTAACAAACGGTCTCAGGACAAGTGCAATACGAAAATAATAATATTATTATTATTTTATTTCATTGTTTTTCATATCTTAAATGAAATGCTATTGTGATCAACTTGAGCAAAGTCTATGTTAGCATGAATGGAAATAATGTTCCCATGTATGTTATATTTGACAAAGGCTATGCATGATTCATGTCATATATTGTCATGTTTGGCAACTTAAGAAGAAATCCAGAAACTCTTGAAATGTGATTACTATAGATTTATGTGTTTGAATGGTAAATCAATTTGTGAATATAGAGATGTTGAATTTTTTAAGCATATATTTTTCATAATTAAGGTAACTAATGAGTCAGTTAGTATAACTAATAGTGATAAAGTATCTGTTTCTTTACCATCTTATTCTGATAATGTGCATGAAATTGAATCTAGAAGACGTAAAAGACAGAGAACTGAGAAAATTTCTGGTCTTGATTGCTTAACTACCTTTTTAGTCGAAAGGTTAGACAAGATAGATAATCAATTTGCATGAATGTATTTAATAGATGAGGATCTTAAAGCTTACCAAGAGGCCTTTAGTTTTGTAGACTCTAGCTTATGGAAATAAGCTATTAAGAGTGAACTAGACTCTCTAAATATGAATCAAACTTGGGATTCGGTAGATTGCCCTAAAGGAAGTAAACCAATTAGATGTAAATGAATTTTCAAAAAGAGCATTAGACCTGATAGTTCAATTGAAAAATTCAATGCTAGATTAGAGGTTGTGGGATATACACGAAAACAAGGTATTCGCTACATTGATACTTAGTCTTCTGTGGCAAAAATAACTACTATTAGAGCTTTGGTTGCCTTAGATGTCATTCCTCATCTTCTAATACACCAAATGGATGTAAAAATAGCTTTTCTTAATGGTGACCTAGAAGAGGAAATATATATGACACAATCTGAAGGCTTTATAATTGCTACTCAAGAGAATAAAGTTTACAAGTTTTCCAAAAAAAAAAAAAAAAAACTCTTCATGGTCTTAAGCTGAAGGAAATTAGACATGAGAATTTCCATGAGCAGCGAAATGATCTTTCTAAATTCCATTCGATATTGAATATACACAATTACAGTACAAGAAACGGAAACTAACAGGTCATGCACAATATGAAATTACAGCATGCTTTCAGATAAGATCAAGGGATAAAGTATCATACCTTTGAAGACTCATTCTTCAAACTCCCTCAATCATGAATGCTCGTTCAGTCTCCAAGACCACAATACACGAACGCTCGAACACAACGACTGCAACACAGCACGATCAACAGCAACTACCACATGAACAACGCGAACACACAACAAACGACCTCCAAAACCTCGAACTCAGTCGAGTTGAGTGAGGACACCACCACAATGGTTACCTTGATATTCTCGATGTGAGAATCTAAAAGTGTGGGCTCTATATGTACTTGGTTAAAGGTAGAAACTGGAGGAACAACAATCATGTAGACAATTGAGCAAGTGGGAGATGAGAAGTGTCTATCATATAGAGAATGCTCAATCGTGTAGAAGAAGGAAACCTATCGTATAGATAATGCCTACAATCGTTTAGCTATGACCAGCTGAGTAAACTATCATATAGTAACACTCCATGATTGTTTAGTCTCTCTGTGAACTAACGTTTAGTGAAACTATTTCACTTGATAGTCATTCCATGAGTTCCTTTTCGAATTAAGCAACTCTTCTAAATTTAAGAAAACATTTTTCTTTTTAACTTACGGTTACCATAAAACCACCGATAACCTCCCACTCAATTGGTTACAAGAGAAAAAATAATAATTATCCAATAATTAATATTATTATAAATATATTTGATAACCATCTTACCATATTATATTTATAACCTATAGTTTAATATTTCATCTCATGAAAAACATAAACCATAGTTCTTTTTCTATTTTATGGTACTTAATGTAAATCACATTTACATTAATCCTCCATTAGATGTATCTCATACATCACACCGATTATATCACATATAATTGAATTTTCTCCTATCAACTTGAATCCATTGAGCTACCAATGGGACCTTATGGACCTGTAGCTTGAAGCTCCAAAAGCTCCAAAGGTAGGTGAATAAATGACTAAACTCTTTAGTCACGAGATCCACCATCCGTTAACTATCGGGCACTCTGGTGATGTAAATTTGTTGAATGCAATTATGCGATGCATGTCTTAGGTTATGCGTTGGTTCTCATGCATCGGTGGTCATGCGTTGGAATGGAATGTATGCGTTGATCTCATATACAATNTGCATGTCTTAGGTTATGCGTTGGTTCTCATGCATCGGTGGTCATGCGTTGGAATGGAATGTATGCGTTGATCTCATATACAATGACCTTGCGTTCCTGTCACAAGTTTTCTTGCACTCTCGCCAAGTATAACGAGAACGCAAGTTTCTCGGGTAATCCGAGGTCGAACTCAGGGACTTGTAGCTAAATGGTATGCGGTAATGTGTATGCAGCGAATAAATAAAAGAATGATGAGAGTTATAGGATAAGCACTACTCCTACTCCTAACAGACAAAGCATTGGAAGTATGACTGAGAGGTAGAGATACGACAACTGTTAACACAAAATAAATGCATGGAAAAATAGATGAAAAGGTGAAGGTGTCCTCACTGCTACACTAAGCTTGACCGCAAGGGCAACCCCAGCCAATGCAAGCTATGAGATCATGCTATACACACTTGACGTAGACGCATGCGATGTATATGCGATAGTATCGAGAATCCTATTTCTATGCCTCTATATGACCGTATACCACCATATCCTACTTAAAAGGTGCATACGCTGTGTAGTAGCAAACGGAGCTTATTTCTAAGTTCCCCATTCTTGCTTATGTGATCCAATCCACTCTCTCGAGTCTTAGATTTGCTTTTTAGACTACTCTCCTAATATGCCTAAATGATGAATAATGCGCTCATAAGACAAGGTAATCGCATAAACCTGGCTGACGTAAGATTATTCCTATCTCTAGGAACACTTGCTTACATTGCTTAATGCGATCAATTACTTACCCTCCCAGAAAGTTGGTTGCTGCTGATTCGACTCATAGACAAGCATTGTGTCTGCTTATAGACAAGCGTTGCTACAGCTTCACACTAAGCAAATAAGGTTTTCTCACAACACTCACGCAACGCACACCTCCTGGTGGTTTGCTACATGCTTCATATTCCTATGTCGCATGACTAAGTATGTGATACTCTAACAGTCTTACTCAGTGATGCAATGAAAGTAAAGGATACTAAGTAAATGAAGATGGAGATGGAATCGAAGGAAATATAGAAATGCATTGATCACAAAATGTATTAATTCCTTAAGTCAACTTGTAATACAATACAAGGAAAGAAGAGAAATGGAGGGCCAGCTGGAAGCAATGTCTTGCTTCCAGCAGATATGTGTCAAGGCTTACGGTGGTGCCATAGATGAGCGATGGAATAGACTCTGTCGAGCTCTAACTCCAGCGAAGGCTCTGGTCGTCACTCAGAATGATTGAAGGGGATGAAGAACTCTCAAGCGATCTTCTCATGCTTTGGTTTGGATCACAAGGATCCGCCCTAAGGCAAGGAGCCTCAGGCAAAAAACCTTGGATGATCTGAAATTCTGCTCAACGGCTTCTATTTATAGAGCTTGATCGCCGACAGCATTAATGGACCTGCTCTGAATTTGACACTCGCAGCGCGATGGTTTTTTTCTGAATCTCTGCTGCTAACGGCGTGGTAGGTGAAATGTCAACATCATCTTTTGATACTTACGAGGTATGCGTTCATGTTTGCATTCCACCAACCTTGCGTTCATCCCTCTATTATGGTTATTATTATGTAGCCCTAATCTTCTCTGTGATGACCGCATTCGTTTGACGGCTGAAACTTCTATGCGATGGACGCATGCAGTTGATGGCCACAACATCCATGCATCGAAGTATGTGTTCGCCTCTACAATGGAGAGATTCCCCGCATGCGGTCATCTTTGCGATAGCCTGGATTCCACGCATGTGATCGCTTTCTTCGGTTGCTACAAAAGCAAACAATTGAACGCATAATAATTCATAATAGTGGGTTAGCCGAGATTCTTAATGCCGATCAACACAAACTCGTTTACTCATGAATTCCTAACATAATCGCCACATATTCTACTTAACAGCCCTCATAATTCTAAATAAAAGGCCTATAATGACATGCATTTCTGCCCGTCATCACACCCCCAAACTTAGAATCATGTTTCTCCTCAAGCATGCTTTATACTCAAGAAATTCATAACTCATCCTCTGACTTTCCTTTGCGATGACCAGCCTCTCAGAATATAATTTACTCATACCTCTAACCATGGCAGCAATGCTCGCCTTTACTTCGGCTGCTTCTTCAAAAAGATCTTTTCTAAGCTTAAATCTGGTAAACCTCTGCTCAAAACCCTTCTACTCATTCCCCGCAACTTTGCGTTTAGCTTTCAAGAATGCGTTCGTTGAATCAATTCAAAACTTTGCGATTTCTTATTAAAATGTGGCATTAAACCTGGTTATGCTCTTCGTTTTGACTTTCCCCCACATGTGTCATGCAGACAGCCAACTTCGGTTGCGTGCCATATTCAACTCAACTTTTGTCTTCCTTAATTTGGCTTGCGCCAGACAGAAGAGTTGCGCTTATGCATTGATCCTGGCAATTTACTTTCGTTTTGGCTTGCCTCTACGTGTGTCATGCGGACATCCAACTATGGGTAAGTGTCTTTCACAACTTAACTCTTATCAACATGGGTTTCTTCATTGCGTTGACAGAGGAGTTTTTGTTTCATCAACAATTTTTTTAATAATATCGCAATGTAGTGAACGCATTTCTCTGGGATCGCTGCCACCCTCAAACTTAGAGGTTGGCAGCGCTCTCACCGCAAAGCTAAAGACAAACTCAACAAGAATGCGGTAACAAATGTTTGAGCAGAGGTTTGCACATAATAAACCTTAGACTTGTCAAATTTTTAAGAAGCTATTAAAAGTAAGGTAAGCTTTGCGATACTTAGTTGGCGGATGTACTGAATTATACGTACCATCATAGATGCATTGCAAAGGTAAGTAATTGGACAAAGAGAATTTCAAAAGGATAATGCATAAAAGATAACAAGAAAAGAACCTTAAGTAGAATAACGCTTGCAACCATGCTTTGGAATTTATGCGGTCGAAGCCATGCGTTGATTGATGAGGAGGATTCTTCCATTGCAATTGTACACCAAGGAGAATTATTGTTGCACCTACAAGGAGCAAACGCACCATATCGAAAGAAACAGCCACATAATCAAAATAACAATAAAAATAAGCTAAACTAGAAAAGCAAGGTAGAGATAGAGTAGAAGACGTCCCTGGAGAAATTGGAGTGATGTCATTGCAAGGAGTCTTCCATGCAGGAGATTGCTCTCAACTGCTTAGGTCAAGAGGCTCGCCCTGAGCATTGGAACTTCCGGCAATTGTTGGGTGCATGTTGGCCACCATGTGCTTAGAACTACCTTTAGCTCATGTGACTGATTGCCCTTCTATCTTGGGGTCAATACTGGTTTTCAGTTCATCGCCTACACTTCAATATTGTTTGCAGCTTGTTCGCACAAGCTACAATTCTCCCAAGGTAAGAAGGTTTCCTGTGAAAACACAAAACTCAACAAACTATTAGCTGGCAAGTCCCCAGCAACGGTGCCAAAAACTTGGTGCCAAAAACTTGGTGACGTAAACTTGTTGAACGCAATTATGCGATGCATGTCTTAGGTTATGCGTTGGTTCTCATGCATCGGTGGTCATGAGTTAGAATGGAATGTATGTGTTGATCTCATATGCAATGACCTTACATTCCTGTCACAAGTTTTCTTGTGCTCTTGCCAAGTATAACGAGAACGCAAGTTTCTCAAGTGATCTGAGGTCAAAATCAGGGACTTGTAGCTAAATGGTATGCGGTAATGTGTATGCAGCGAATAAATAAAAGAATGATGAGGGTTATGGGCTAAGCACTACTCCTATTCCTAACAGACAAAGCATTAGAAGTATGACTGAGAGGTAGAGACACGGCAACTCTTAACGCGAAGCAAAATGCATGGAAAAATAGATGAAAAGGTAAGGGTGTCTTCACTGCTACACTAAGCTTGACCACAAGGGCAACCCCAGCCAATGCAAGTTGTGCGATCATGCTATACACACTTGACGTAGACGCATGTGATGTATATGCGATAGTATCAAGAAGCCTATTTCTAAGCCTCTATATGACCGCATACCACCATATCCTACTTAAAGGGTGCATACGCTGTGTAGTAGCAAACGAAGCTTATTTCTAAGTTCCTCATTCTTGCTTATGCGATCCAATCTGCTCTCTCTAGTCTTAGATTTGTATTTTAGACTACTCTCCCAAGTATGCCTAAATGATGAATGATGCACTCATAAGACAAGGTAATCGCATAAACCTGGCTGACGTAAGATTATTCCTATCTCTAGTGAACACTTGCTTACATTGTTTAATGCGATCAACTACTTACCCTCCCGAGCAGTTGGTTGCTGCTGATTCTACTCATAGACAAGCATTGCGTCCGCTTGTAGACAAGCATTGCTACAGCTTCATACTAAGCAAATAAAGTTTTCTCACAACACTCGCGCAACGCACACCTCCCGGTGGTTTGCTACATGCTTCATATTCTTATGTCACATGATTAAGTATGCGATACTCTAACAGTCTTACTCAGTGATGCAATGAAAGTAAAGGATACTAAGTAAATAAAGATGGAGATGGTATCAAAGGAAATATAGAAATGCATTGATCACAAAATGTATTAATTCTTTAAGCCAAAATGTAATACAATACAAAGAAAGAAGAGAAATGGAGAGCCAGCTGGAAGCAATGTCTTTCTTCCAGCAGATGTGTTTCAAGGCTGTCGGTGGTGCCATGGATGAGTGGTGGAGTAGACTCTCTCGAGCTCTAACTCCAGTGAAGGCTTCGGTCGTCACTCTGAATGTCAACATCATCTTTTGAAACTCCCGAGGTATGCGTTCATGTGTGCATTCCACCAACCTTGCGTTCATCCCTCTATTATTGTTATTATTTTGTAGCCGCAATCTTCTCTGTGATGACCACATTCTTGATGTCGATCAACGCAAACTCGTTTTCTCATGAATTTCTAACATAATCGCCACATATTCTACTTAACAGCCCTCATAATTCTAAATAAAATGCCTATAATGACGTGCATTTCTACCCGTCATCACACTCCACTAAAGACCGATAGTTGCACTCTTCTTACTACAGATATATTTTATGTCCATATCAACCAATCAACAGTGCGATGACCTTTCACAGATCACTCGTAAGTACAACTGGACGAATTTACCGTTATGCCTCTGTAGTTACATCTAACTTCTTAAGTACCATTGATCCCTCTAATGAACATAAGTCATAGTCCTACTATGACTGAGTCCTCTCTTCCAAAGAGAAGTTGTGGCCACTATGTTCAAGACCTGGAATCAGCCCTTAAGGGAGCAATCTATCTACTTACCCCTGCTTCGGGGAAGAAGTGAATTCCATTTCGTATAACTGAATTCAGCTCCCAAATCAGACAAATCCCCAAAAAGGTAGGCTTGTTGAGTTGGTAATCTGGCCACTCTCACCCAAACTAATCAAAGGACCGCTCTTAAAGAAAGTGATTCCCAAAACACTCATGATTGAGGTCATGTCACCTATGGTCATTTAGGTGAGATGTGTCTCAAGTGTCAATGGCGTTATATAAAGAGACGAATCATCTCTTGGTCCAATGTTTTACAACTCTTTGTATAGGACACCCCTACTCGCGTGTCTCCACATGAATGGTCAGGATCTACCATCTGTAGTAGCTCACAACACTTACAAACCTCTACAAAGTGGGTCGTATCCGTAGTGTCACCAGGATTAGGTATCCCTTCTTAATCCTTATACTACAGACCTTTTAGGTTATCACTTAAGGTATGATCCACTTGTATATCTCATATACATGCTTAAGTTTACATACAATAACCATGGAGCTTTGTTTATTGGACATGAGTAAATACAAAATAAAATAACTCTTATCTTATTCATAATGTGTACAGTTTACAAACTACGAAACTCCAGGAGAATTAGGACACAAATCCCAACATAAGCAAGCTCCCAAACAATGGTATGAAAAATTTAGGTTTAAATCCTATTTTGATCCCTGAACTTTAAATATTGTTCTATTTTGCTCTTTAAAATTTTAGAATTATCTGTTTTAGTCCCTAAACTTTTAAAAATGCTTATTTTGGTCCTTACTATTAAAATTTTGTTAACTTCTTAATAAAATGACCAAGTGGCTTGTATTTTTGGATGGCTAAGTGTTGTGTGGAATAGGTGTGACAGTTTTGAGATTCACAAAGATTATGCGATGACAAATGTATGCAATCAAGCTTAATGAACATGTGTCTATCACAAGTTTTCTCGTTAACAAGCCAAGTGAAACCTGGTAACGAGTGTCTCAGGATAACCTAAGGTCGAACACGGGGATTTGATGTGATAATGTTGAAATAAGGTGAACCATGTGATGGTATTAAAGATGCATTGTTTGTTGCAATGACAATAAACTAAATGCAGTTAATGAAATTCTGAGTAACTAAGAGCCTGATAACCGTGATATGGCAATGGGTGAGTAATGTCGCAAGCTAAACAAAGGGGCTATATGGAAATGGAAGGGCTAGAGGAAAGGTAACTAAAGAATCAATAAATCTCACTGTAGATACTACCACGGTTCTTACTCCCAATCGGCGCACACCTTTCGGTGGCTGCCTCAATGGTCATATTTCTGTGAGGTGTAAATGGGAGTGCTATAGAACGCAAGGTTGTTTCTATCTCTAGAAATACTTCTTGCTTCGCTTAACAGGTTCTATCAACTTTTCTCTTTCGAGGAGTTGATTATATTACTCGTCTCTGCTTTTGCAGGTAAGTATACTTTCAAACATATGTTAAGCAAACATGGTAGCCTTTTAATATGTGATTTAAATCATAAGAGTGACCTTCGCCTTTACCCTAAGTGTTTAGTGATTCGTGAGAAAATAAATGACAAATGAATGAACATGGAATAGAGTAGAGATGAACATGGTGATTATATTAAGATAGGAAAATTGTTCAAATACAAGCTGTCTGAAAGATCAGTCGAGCAAATTTTACAACTCGTTAATATAAAAGAAATGAAATGGATTCACGGTCAATATCAATCTCTTGGTATGATAGATGGTGGTAAAGACTATCGGTTTAATGTGATAGGTGGAGTGGTGAAATCTCTTCTCAGGATCTTTCTCCGATGAGCCTTTAAGAAATGAGCAAAAATTTTTAATGGAATGTTCTCTATATTGTCGGCCTTCAGATCCCTTCATTTGATGTGTTGAGGCTCTATTTATAGAGCCCTGCACTGTTCCACCTTAGAACTCATGCTCTGATTAGTTGCTATCATTTGTCTTAGTAGGTGGGAATCTCACTACATCATAGTCAACGATCAGGAACTCCGTCAGAATATCTGTTGTATAATTTCAGAAATCCCGAGGCATGCATTGATTTCATTTTTCCTTAAAGGATTGGCGCATGCGATGATTCCTGTTTTCCTACAAAACAAAAATTTTGTCGCACTTGGCCCACGAAATGCAATCAGCGGATGTATTTTAAGTACCTTAGCATAACTTTGATTTTTTTTATATAAATTCCCCCATGATTGGTGCATTTTCTTCCTTTTTGTTATTGCATATTCTATGAAAGAGGCACAAATAACTTGTATTTCTACAAGTTATCACACCCCCAAATTTAGAATTATGCTTGTCCTCAAGTATATCTTATATTGAAGAAATTCAAACTCAACTTAAATCATCATAATGTGCCAACTAATTGCTCAGAATGCTTCAGCTTTACACGATCTCTTTAAAATGATTTGTTCCTTTTAATACTTGGTTGCTTCTTCAAGCAAATCTTTCTTAGTCTTAAATTCAACAAACTTCTGCTCAAAAGTCCATTTCTTGATTTAGACAATTCTTTTGCGTCCCTTTTTATAAAGCAGTATGTGTTACTTACAAATGAGCTTGGATTGCGTTTTGATTTAAAGAACGATGCGATTGGTTACACTCTTCATTTTGGCTTTTCCCCACGAGTGTCATGCGGACATCCAACTACGGTTATGTTTCAGGCTCAACTCAACTCAACTCAACTCTTAGCCAAGTCTTTACTTCTGCTAGACAGTGGTGTTGTCTTTGTTTCATTATTTGAATTGTGTTAAAACTGGTAACCTACTTTCGTTTTGGCTTATCTGCATGGGTGTCATACGAAATATCCAACTACGAGTAAGTTCCTTTCTCAACTTAACTCTTATAAAGTTAGGATTTTCCTTTGCACTGATAATGGAGTTTTATTATTGTCATTTCTCTCTCGTTTTTTTTTTAGAGATAATAACGGAAGTTCTTGGTTGAACAAATCTACGCAGACCTCTCCCACCTCCAAATTTGGAGAGGTGCAAGGTCCTCATTGCACTGCTAAAAGGAAAAAGGAAAACAAACTTAGTCAAAATTTCAAAAAAAAAAAAAAAAAAAAAAAAAAAAAAAAAAAAAAAACTTGAGTAGAGGCTTGTGCAAAAATAAGGTAAAACTAATAAGTAGTGAAGAAGGTTCTAAGATTAAAAGAAACATGCGATGGAAATGAGATTTGTTAAGTGTTTGCATACATGTCATCATAGCTATTCAACTATCAACACAAAAGAACGATCGAAAAGAGTGAATTTCAATAGGATAACATAACTCATAAGGAAAATATAAACATTGAAGAGATTGCATAGCCATTGGAAGTTATAAAAAAAATTTATAAGTTGGAAGGTACATAAACACTATTATAAGTAAAGTATAATAAAATGATAGGATCAAAGAAGAACTCCGAGAAACACACCCCTAAATTTACAATTGCAATGGGGGATCATTGTTGGGAGGCACATTGCTAGGAGATGCTTGCAGTGCTGTTGTTGGTGCTTCTTGAAAATATAAAGGCTAGCACAAATGAAAGGGAATCACAAGCCCATGTAGGTAGGCTATTAGAAAATTGAAGTAGTCGTGGTTGTGCTCAGCCTGTTGGCATTGGTTCTGATCGATGGTAAAGAGATTGTGTTACACAGTGACCAGCGGCTGGTGCAGCATATTATTATTGGCATGCAACTCTGCAAGTGACTGCCAGAAGAAGGAAAACTCGTGGGTCATGAGGGCTCGCATTTCATCAATAGCAGCAACTAAGAATTCCATGGAAGGTTTGATGTGGAGGGGATGCCATCGATGTCTCACCAGCTTTGTTTCGGTGCTGATTAGATGGACCAGCACCTAAATCGTGTGGGTCATTAACATGAGGCAAGTGATGTGGCGAGGAATGGGATTGAGATGAATGATGGGGCGAAGTTGCTGAAGATTGATGATCAGAGTCGTGAATAAGAAGGATATTGGTGTAGGCTTCAGGAAAAGGAGATAAAGGAGCAAACAAGCTTGGAGGGAGAATGGTTAAAGGTGAAGGGTGATGGTAAGCTCATCAAGAGGAATGCGCTCAGGGCCTTCTGGCGCAATTTCTTTCCCTTTGTCATTTCAATGCTGCCTTTTAGGTCGAGGTGGTTGTGGTGCATTCAAGTCGATGATTGGATGCTTGGGAGAAGGCTCGAGATAATGTAGTGATCCTTTAGCAAGATTCACAAGATCTTGGTGTTAATCAAACCGTGGACTTCAGCCATGGGTTCTTCTTCTATTCCATAACCCACTGGTAGGCATAGGTTGGTGATGGTCCAGGGAAAGAAAAGTTGGCCACGAGGCCTGCCAACATACCCATGGATTTGCTTCGCAATCAAACCTCCAACATCGATTGGGATGCCACATGCAATGCAATATGAAGCCATGACACTGTCCTTTGAAATGGTCTTATCGTGCATTATTGGGAGGAGTCGCTTCTTCACCAAGTAGACCCATAGGCGTACTTTGGGCAGGAGATGGTTGGATGCTAGTGTGTGAATGTCGGTTAGGGAGATAGTTCACTAGGTGCTTAGTTTTTCCAATATTCTCAACACATCCTCCAAGTGCTCGTCATCAGGATTCTCAATCAACCTATTACCGGCCACTTTCAAAAAGTCCTTTAACTTGTAGAGTTGCTTGATGTCCTAACGTTGAACGGCATAGCCCTACCGTCAATGATCACCACATCCTCTAATTCATGCACACTACCTTGATAGAATGCCTGCACTATCGTTGGGATGACTATGGATGAGCATTGGAAAAGTACTTCCCATCCAAGTTCGACCATAATGCTCATGATGAAGTTCGGTAGTAGGGTTGACGCAGAGAAGAATCCCATCTCCATAAGTAGGTTATCATTTTCCTTTCTGACTTTTGGGTGCCTTTGAGCAGGGGACAACCCACTACCTTCAGCCTTTTCCTTTCCCTTCACTTGTGTAGCCGCAAGTTGATCTTTCTGGTGCTTGGTGCGCTTTGCCTTTTCTCTGCCCAATTTTTCCTTCTCCCAATCTTTTCTCTTTTCTTTTCAACTCAATATTGTGCTAAACTTTTGCCCTATGGCACATCTCCTTCTCTTCCGTATTCTTCCTCTTTGCCTCCTCTTCCTCCTTTAATTATCTTTCAAATTGCTCAGAGGCAAGTGCAATGCACCACTCATTCGCAAGCTTCTTCTTGGCTTCCTCTTTCGCCAACGCATTCATGCGGCGTACCTCTTCATCGCCAAATCCATAGATGCGATGATTTGGCATGCCCATTCCCCTTTTTACTTCCTTTTCCTTTAACTCCGCTCCCGTAACTCGTGCTCTCGGTCTTCTTTTTCTTTCTCTATACACTCAACTACTTGCTCATTTTCTAGGTCCACCGATGACTCTTGTCTGCCGGTTTCCAGCTCAACGACTTGAGTGGCGTCCACCACTTCCACCTCTTTAACTTCTACAGTTTGTGTTCTTAGTTGCCGGACAAGTGGAGCGACTGGCACGTCATCATCTTCTTTCTCAGAGCTTTGCGGTTGAGCCCTTAATGCGACCAAACGGTCATGAGGGATTCTCAAAAACTTGTTGTGTGGAAATAGGTGTGACAATTTTGAGATTCACAAAGATTATGCGATGACAAATGTATACGATCAAACTTAATGAACCTATGCCTATCACAAGTTTTCTCGTTAACAAGCCAAGTGAATCTTGTAACGAGCGTCTGAGGATAATCTAAGGTCGAACACAGGGATTTGATGTGATAATGTTGAAGTAAGGTGAATCATGTGATGGTATTAAAAGTGTGTTATTTGTTGCAATAAAAATAAACTAAATGCAGTTAATGAAATTCTAAGTAACTGAGGGCCTGATAATCGAGAGATGGGAATGGGTGAGTAATGTCGCAGACTAAACAAAAAGACTATATGGAAATGGAAGGGCCAAAGGGAAGGTAACTAAAGAATCAATAAATCACACTATAGTTACTACCATGGTTCTTGCTCCCGATTAGCACACACCTTTCGATGGCTGCCTCAATGGTCATATTTCTATGAGGTGTAATAGGAGTGTTGTAGAACGCAAGGTTGCTTCTATATTTAGAAATATTTCTTCCTTCCCTTATCAGGTTCTATCAACTTTTCTCTTTCGAGGAGTTGATTATATCACTCGTCTCTGCTTTCGCAGGTAAGTATACTTTCAAACATATGTTAAGCAAATTTGATAGCATCTTAAGATGTGATTTAAATCATAAGAGTGACCTTCCCCCTTACCGTAAGGGTTTAGTGATTCATGAGAAAAGAAATGACAAATGAATGAACATGGAGTAGAGTAGAGATGAACATGGTGATAATATTAAGATAGGAAAATCATTCAAATACAAGTTGTCTAAGAGATCAGTCGAGTAAATTTTACAACTCGTTAATACAAAAGAAATGAAATGGATTCACGGTCAATATCAATCTTTTCACATGATAGATGGTGGTAAAGACTGTCGGTTTGATGTGATGGGTGGAGTGTGAAATCTCTTTACAAGATCTTTCTCCGGTGAGTCTCTAAGAAATGAGCAAAAATTTGTAATGGAATGTTCTCTGTAACTGTCTCGATGTGCTGAGACTCTATTTATAGAGCCCTGCGCTGTTCCGCCTTAGAACTCCCACTCTGATTAGTTGCTATCATTTGTTAAGGTAGGTGGGAATGTCAACGATGCATCATGGTCAACGATCAGGAAGTACGCCAAAATATCTACTGTATGATTTTAGAAACCCGAGGCGTGCGTTGATTGTGTTTTTCCTTGAAGGATTGGCACATGCGATGATTCCTGTTTTCCTACAAAACACAAACTTTGGCACAATTCGCCCATAAAATGTGGTCAGTGGGTGTGTTTTAAGTACCTTAGCACAAGTTAGATTTTTTTATATAAATTCCCACATGATTAGCACATTTTCTTCCTTTTTGTTATCGCATATTCTAAGAAAAAGGCACAAATATCTCATATTTCTACAAGTTATCACAAAGCTACCAAATAAGTTAACCACGCTAAAAATATGTGATTCCAAAATGAAAGTTATTTTTCATTCAAGATTTTGGTCATTCACTATTTTGGCGGATTGGTAGTTAACATTTTACTTCATCTTCATCTTACTCAACACATCTAAAGCCCAAAAATACATGCCACCTCATATTTCCATTTAAGTTTTAACAAAATTTTAACTGTAGGGACTAAAATAAATACTTTTTAAATTTTAGGGACTAAAGTGAACGCTTTTAAATGTTTAGGGACAAAAATAGAACAAGATTTAAAGTTTAATGACCAAATAGGATTTAAACCCAAAATTTAAGAATACTTAGTAAATAATGATTTCAAGGTTAATTCCTCTAATACGTATATTTACTCAAAGTTGTTTGGAGCTGAGTATGTGATTATATGTTTGTAGGATTATGATATATGTTTATCTTTGGTACAAACATATAGATGTAATCAATACCGAGGTGTTACCATCTTTTCATTTTGAAAAGAAAGATTTAGGCGAAACGATGTAATACTTGGTGTTAAGATAAGAAAAACTGAAAAAATGAATTTTCTTTATGTCAATCACACTACATTGAAAAATTATTAAAGAGATTTGATAGTTTTGATGACACTCAAGTAAGAATACCCTACAATGCTAATATGATCCTTAAGAAGAAATAAAGAAGATAGTGTATCACAATCTAAATATGCAAAGGTTATAGGAAGTGTTATGTTCATGATGAACTATACTAAACCCGATATTGCATACGTTGTGAGTAGATTTAGTAGATATATACATAATCCCGATCAAGATCATTAGATTGCTCGTCATCGTTAATTATGATATCTTAAGGGTACAATAGACTACTATTTGCATTTTAGTAAATTTTCTACCGTGTTAAAAGGATATTGTGATGCAATTTGGGTAACAATGAAGTAACCTTGGATTGTTCATGGGTTTTTCTTATTTTTCATGTTTTCTTTTCCTCGCTTTAATTTCTAGAAAAAGCATGTAAGTTAGATTACTTTTTTTGTCTTAATAATACACACTTGTTCTTGGGGTTGAGATGCCCTAAATCTTGTGGTTTCATAGTTTGTAACTTATTAGTATAAACAAGTTATTTATTTAATAAAATAAGTTGTTATTTTATTTGACATTTAGTTGTATTAACCCAAAACCAATAAACTAAGATCCTAGGTTATTTAATGTAGCTTAGACATGTATGTGGTGACATACAAATGTTTAAGTAATAACCTAAAAGGTCTGTAGTAGATGGATAAGGTTGGGTATCTTATCCTGGCGACATTATGGGTACGACCCACTTTGTAATCGTTACAATCGTTGTAAAGTGTTACAAATTGTAGGGTTGAAAGCCCTAATGCAGCAGAAATCACATAACCAAACTCGTTATTGATTTAGGATTTCTGATATACCCATACACCGAAAAATTCACAAAAATTACAGAGACTAACAAAGATACAGCTTGTTGTATAAATATCCTAGGTTAAGCATGCAATTAATTTTTCTTCAGAAAAAGGGATAGAAACATTACCTCTGTAAAACCAAATGAAAATCCAACTCACCAATTGAGATTTCATGAACACCACCAAGAGAGTACAATCATATTCTCTAAGAATCTTATAGGACTTTGGTTTGTAGGAATCAATTGAATATTGGGAAAAGGGTGGAGAATTTTCCTGGAGAAAAACACAACCTTTCTATAAAGCGATTAAAAAACCATCATCTTTCTCTCATTTTTGCAGTTTTATCAACTAATGGATAGAGTGAAAGAGAGATAATATGTGGGATAGCCCGCATTTCAAATAACTCCCCTTCGTGGGAGTTATTTAATTAATTAATTTAATTAATCAAATTAATCATTAATTAAATTTATTTTAATTAATGATTTCATTTAAATCATACTCAATGAAACATCTCTCATATAACCTATAGTTTTAATTCAATTAATTAAATTAAATTAAATTAAATAATTGTTTAATTCTCCAATTAAATAATTACCAAATTAAATATCAAATATTTAATTTAGCCTATATTGAATTATATTCAACATAATCTATAGTTTAATATGCATCTAACACACATTAATTTTAACCTATAGTTTCAATATGAATCCAATTCATATTAAAATTAATATTTGAACTCCTTCAAATATCTAATTCTCTCATAAATTAATTTTGAATCATATCCAAAATTAAATTTATATTGTAAAGTATAAATAAAATATAAAGTTTATATATTATAATGTATCATTATACATTATATTCTTTCGCTAAGTATATTTGTACATTTCAAACTCTATTCAAAACATAGTTACCTCAATTCCCTTTACGAGCTAGGAAGGGGACCTCATAGACCTACAGATCAGAAGCTCCAACGATGTGAGATTACTTCGCTAACCATTAACCAAATTAATCATTATACGTTAACTGTAGGTAAACTCCACGAAAAACCCACAACTGCACTCTTCTCACTGCAGATGTATATCTATGTTAATAGATATAGACCAATAACAGCAAATTAGTCCTTCACTAGTGTTCGTAACACCAGTTGGGTCAAATTACCGTTTTACCTTTGGTTTACCTATGTATCCTTAAGTACTAGTGCTCCTCTAATGAACAACCTGTTTATGGTCCAACCATTAAATAGAAACCCTCTCTGGCCAATGAGAGGACAGGGTTCTTTGTTCAAGTCTAGCAGACACCACTTAAGGCAACACTCGTCTACTTACCTTAAAGTCGGTAAGGAATGAAATCCATCTTGTATTATTATGTTCCTAGCTTCCACTTGGTCTTGTCCTCAAAATGGTAGGCTTATTGAGTTGGCGAACTAGCTACTCTCACCCATACAAATCAAAGGACAATCCCTCGTGAACAAGAGTTCATAATATACTCAGGATTAAAACTAAGTTGCCTAGGTCATCTTATTGAAATAAAAACCTAACTAGTCCACGGTATTACATCTAGTGGTTACTATTTTGCGGTCCATCTTATACAAATTCATTGCATAGGATACCCCCACTTATTGGGTTTTATGTCCTAAAAATCGTGGTTTGTTAACAATAAACTCATTCTGTAAATCAATAAAGTTGATATTGAATATATGAATTGCTTATTTCATTTTAGAAATAAATCCAATTAACTAAAAGATCCATGACTATTACATGAGTACTTGAACTTTATGAGGAGACATAAGAGTGAATCAGGTTCGAGTAAATAGTCAAAATGATCTATAGTATACGAATAAGATTGGGTGACTTATTCTAATAACACTATCGGATGCGACCCACTCTGTAGTTGTTACAAGAAGTTATAAAGTGCAACAAACAAAGTGATCCTGATTTGTTCATGTGGTGATATGAGGAATGGGGGCATCCTGTGCAATGAGTTTGCATAAGATCGGACCAAGAAATAAGTCACTCTTACTTTATAACGATGTTTACTGTTTAAGACTGACTATTTCAAAATGATGACCTAGGTAACTTGACCTTAATTCTGAGTTAACTATAAACTCCTATTTATTCGGGATTATCTTTAGATTTTCATGGGTGAGGGTTGGCTCAACAACGTCGAGTCAATAAGCCTCCCATTTCAGGGGTAAGACCAGGTAAATAGCTTGGGACATAACGTGCAAGACGGAATTCACTCCTACCCGCTTTTAGGAATAGTGGAATGGTTGTTCCCTTAAATTCTAACTTTGGGTCTTGAACAAGGGGCCTCACCCTTTCATTGTCTCGAGAGGGACTCAGTTTGATGATCGGATCACAAACCAATTGTTCATTAGAGGATCAATGAGACTTAAGGAACAAGAGGTAATCTCGGGAGTAAAACAACCTTTTGAGCCAACCATTATTACGAACAACCTGTGAAGAGTTAACTTAATAATTAATGTTATATCAAGTGGACAAAATATATCTACAGTGAGAGGAGTACAACTATTAGGCCCGATAGTTAAAGAATGGAGGTTAATTCGATGTAAAGAGTTTAGCCAATTAATCTCTAAACGTTGGAGCCCATGATCTGTAGGTCCATTAGGTCCCCCGACTAACTCACAAATGAAATTAGCCTTAGAATAGCGTGATAAGTTGATTTGAAATATTCAAATTCAAATTAAAGGAATTAGTAATTATATGTGATATAATTACACATTTAGATTTGGAATTAAATGTAATTGGAGAATCGATTAATATATAAATATGATTTAAATATTAATTTCATGAATATGAATTCATGGTAATGGAATTGGTGACAAATTAATTTAATATTTGATATTAAATTAAAATAATTAATTAAATTATTTAATTAATTATTAATTTTATTAGAAAATTTGATTATTGAATTTTTTTTAATAAAATTAATACAATTTCGATTTTAATTAAAGAATTAAAATTGGAAAAAGTTTTGATTTTGAAAATCAATTTCAAAATGAAAAGGGAAATTGACAAGAGGGAGTTTGATTATATATGATATAATAGAACTGGTTAATTATATATGATATAATTGGCTAAATGTATAAGATACATTATTTTGGAGGAAATTAAATATAAATATGATTTATATCAAGTGGAGGAGAAATTACTATAATAGATATGTGATATCAAACTATAGGGTAAGAATATAATATGATTATATTTATTTATTATTAAATTGGTTAATTATGAGATAATTGGTCATATTATTCTCCTCAATCGTGCGTTAGTGGGAGCAGCTGCATTCGATTATGGTAACTAATGAATAAAATGAAAATTGGTTTCATTTTGCAAAAAGTTTGAGAATTCGCAATCAGTGTGAAAATGTAAACGATCGCTTAGCTTGAGAGCCTATACAATAGTGTCTCATCGTCTAAACGATCACACGCCAGCGTCTAAACGATCGCACGCTTTCCCTAAACGATCGCTTAGCTTTCCTAAATGATCGCATAGCGTGTCGCATTTTCTAAACAATCGTATACATTTTACTAGATGATCACTTAGTAAAACCTATACGATCGTGTAGCTTTGTCTAAACGATAAGCATCCCTTCTATACGAAAGTTGTCTTCATCTCTCCCACTTACTTATCGTCTACACGATTAGCTTTCCCTCCTACCTCTACCAAATTCACCAAAGACCACACTTTGGACTCTCACTCCAAGAATACCAAGGGCTTCAACTAGTGCTGTTGTCCTCGCTTCTTACTTGTTTGTGACTGTTCGTGTTGCTGCCATTCGTGTAGACGTTCATACTGCTGCAGCCGACTGATTTGTTGTACGATAGAGTTAGTGTAGAGGTTTTTTTGCTGCTTTGAGTTCGACGTTTGAAGAGAGTCTTCAATTGGTATGAGAACTCATTCCCTTGTGTTTTATTTATCAAACCATGTTGTTAATTAGTGTTAATTTGCATAACTATCTGTTAGAATGTATGTGTTGTATTTCGATCACATTGAAATCGGAAAGATCCGAACGTGCTCATGGATGCTCTTCGTTAACAGTTCCTTCAAAAGCTACTTTACCATTGATGATTTTATTGTAGGCATAAGGTTCATCAACATTCTGATCAAAATCAAAAGAGTTGGTCACAGTATCAAATCTAATGTTCCAAGATCAGGACGCCTGCTTCAACCTATAAATGGATTAATTTAGCTTGCAAACTTTTTGCTCCTGACCTTGAGCTACGAACCCTTCAGGCTGAGACATAAAGATGCTCACTTCAAGATTTCTATTCAAAAAGGCAATCTTAACATCCGTTTGTCATATCTCATAGTCATAATATGTGACTGTGAATAAAAGAATTCTTACTTAAGCATAACAACAGGGAAAAGTTTCCTCATAGTCAACCCCTTCCCTCTAGGTATAACCCTTTGCTACAAGTTTAGTTTTGAAGATCTATACCTTTCTAGCTAAATCTCTCTTCTTTTTATAGGTCCATTTACACCTTATGGGTTTAACCCCTTAAGATAGGTCTACAAGTTCCCATACTAAATTGAAGTACATAGACTCCATTTCAAGGTCCATGGTTTTGACCCATTGGTCCTTGTCTACGTCATTGATTGCCTGCTTATAAGATAATGGATCCTCAACATCATCATTTGTTATGACAACCTGAGTTTCAGTTAAACTCATGTAATGGTCAGATTGTGATATAACTCTCCTATTACATTTAGGCATTCAAAACGATTGAGAAGGACGAGACTAACCAAAAGTGTTGGTTTCTTCATTAACTCTTGATGAAGGACCAGCTGCATCAACAACCTTTGTTGATTCTTTAGTAGCTTCATTTAATACTAAATTTGCTCCTGAAGGATCTCATACCGAGAGTTCCATGAGCAGGCTTAGATCGATCCGATTTCACAGTGACCGAAACATAAATGATATACATTCCATACTAACAGTTATGCATATTAAACTCATCAACGGCATGCTCAGAATATAATAAAACATAGGGAAAAGAGGTTCATACCAAAGGAAGACTGTCTTCGTATGTGTGAACCCAAAGCAGCAGAAAACTTCCCACCGATCTACCAGCACCCGATGAGTCTGTCGACTGTTACTGCACGATCCGAACGTACACGAACAAGGCCGCGGGGACAAAACCACCACAAGGGAAACCCGAGTATCCTCGGCATCAAAAACCCAAAGAGTGGGCTCTGGTGAGTTTGGTAGAGGTCGGAAGAGAAGACGTCGTGTAGATGATAAGCGCATGCGAGAAGAACTCTGCTATCATATAGCGGAGACGCTTATCGTATAGTAGAGCTACACGATCATTTAGGAAAAACTGAACGATCGTTTAGGAAAGACATATACGATCGTTTGGAGAACACATGAACTAGACGATCGTTTAGACGAATGAGTTTCTATCGTATAGGCTCTCGCGATCGCTCTTTCACAGATTCTTTTTGGGCGCGGGCGATTAGAATGCACGACTGAATTATTATTTTTCAAATGAAAACGATTTTCAAAACTTTAACCCACCAGTTACCATAATCTTCGCGGCCCCATCTTCCCACGTACGAACGTGGGTTAATTGGTTAATTATNGATTAGAATGCACGACTGAATTATTATTTCTTCAAATGAAAACGATTTTCAAAATTTTAACCTGTCGGTTACGATTTTCAAACGATTTTCAAAATATAATCATATTATATTTAGATCCTATAGTTTGATATCATATATCTATTATAGTATTTTTCCTCTACTTGATATAAATCATATTTACATCTAATTTCCTCCAAAATAATGTATCTCATACATTTAGCCAATTATATCATATATAGTTAACTAGTCCAATTATATCATCTATAATTGAACTTCCTCTTGTTAATTTGAATATTTGAAATTAACCCAAACACTGGTTCTCGACTTTATCCAAGCTACCCAAGTGACCTAATGGACCTATGGCTTGAAGCTCCAATGGTATGTGAATAGCTAACTAAACTCTTTAACCACGAGATTCACCATCCGTTAACTGTCAGTGATTCCACTAAAGACCAACAGTTGAACTCTTCTTACCGCAGATATATTTCTGTGTCTATTGGATATAACCAATCATGAGTACGATGACCCTTCACAGATGCTCGTAAGTATAGCTGGGCCAATTTACCATTTTGTCTCTGTAGTTACATGTCACTCCTTAAGCACCACTGATTCCTCTAATGAACAATACAACATAGTCCAACTATGTGTGAACACCTCTCGGGCCAAGAGAAGGTGTATGGCGCCATATCGTTCAGGACCCGGAATCAACCTTTAAGGTTGCCATCTATCTACTTACCCCTGCCTCGGGGAAGGAGTGAATTCCATCTTGTGTAGTTGAGTTCCCAGCTCCCAAATCAGACGAATCCACAAAATGGTAGGTTTGAATCGGCGACTTGGCCACTCACACCCATACAAATCAAAGGACCACCCTCAATGACAGGAGTTCCCACCTCACTCAGGATTGAGGTCATGTTATCTATGGTCATCCTAGTGAAGTGAAGTCTCTGTCATGAACGGTGTTATATAACGAGACATTAACACTTTGTGGTCAGGTCTTATACAAACTCTTTGTATAGGACACCCCCGCTTGCATGTCCCCAACACGAATGATCAAGATCAAACCATTTGTGGTAAGTCACAACACTTATGACCATTCCACAAAGCGGGCCGCGTCCGTAGCATTACCAGGATAAGGTTTCCCTTCTATATCCATATGCTACAGACCATTTTGGTTATTACTCGAGATATGATCCACTTGTATGTCACCACATACATGCTTAGGTCACATACCGATAACCAAGGATTTTATGTTTATTGGTTTGTGGTAAAGAAAATAAAACAAATAACCGAGCAAAACAACAAGATGTGAAGTAAATATCATATATTAACAATCACAGGTGTTCGTATATACTGTTTACAAACTACAGAACACGAGACTTTAAGGCATCAACCCCAACAGCTCCATGGTTTTTGAACGCCCATGTGGTACACGCACTTCTCATTTGTTGATATGATCTTCATTTGTTGATACAAACACCTTATTTTCTTGAGCGACATAGAACATACCACTTCTCGTTTCTTTGGAGTAACCAACAAATTGGCATAATCTTGAACGAGGTTCTGACTTCTTGGGATTTGTCACTAGCACATGTGCAGCACAACCCCAAATTCTAAAGTAATGTAAACTAGGTTTATGCCCCCTCCATAACTCAAAAAGTGTTTCAAAAACACTCTTCAAGGGAACATTATTCAAGATATGAACTATAGTCTCTATTATTGAGGTTGATGCCCTAAATATCATGAGTTCTATAGTTTGTAATTGTAATGTACAAATAATTTTATTTATTTAATAAAATATGAGATGTTTTATTCAACATTTAGTAGCATTAGCCCACAAAACCAATAAACTAACAACCAAGGTTATCTTTTGTAGCTTAAACATGTATGTAGAGACATACAGGTGGATCATGTTTAACTAATAACCTAAATGGTCTGTAGTAAATGGATAAGTCTGGATATCTTATCTTGATGACACTACGGAGACGGCCTGCTTTGTAGATATTACAATTGTTGTAAAGTGCTACAAATTATCTAATTCTGATCATTCATGTAGAGACCTGTGAGCGGGGGTATCCTATACAAAGGAATTTGTATAAAACCAGACCATGAAATGATTAGTCACATTATATAACACCGTTAATAGTCAAAACTTACATTTCTTCAAGATGACCATAGGTGACATGACCTGAATGCTGAGTGAGTTGTGAACTTCTGTCTATGAAGACGGTTCTTTGACTTGTATGGGTGAGAGTGGCCAGATCGTCGACTCAATAAACCTAACATATTGGGGATTCGTCTGATTGAGGAGCTGGGAACATAGCTACTCAAGATGAAATTCACTCTTTCCCTAATGTCGAGGTAAGTAGATAAATTGCTCCCTTAAGGGCTGATTCCAGGGTTTGAACAATCTGGCACTGATGCGTTATTTTATGCGATGAAATAATGGTAAGGATTGCGTTGGTGGAAAATGCGTTGAGCATGCAAGTTTTCTCAGTAAGATCCAAGTATAAATCCTACTGAGTTGCCTGGTAAGCCCAGGGTCGAACTCAGGGACTAAGGAAAACAATATGCGGTGGTAATTTTTAGATCACTCTGCGGTAACAAATAAATCAAAGAGTTGGTTGGTTTATTGTTTACAGTATAAAAAGTATGCGGCGGATTTGAGAAAAGAGTAATTATGCGACAGATACACCGAGTATGTGGAGGAACGGGTTGAGAAGGTCTTTAGCTAGCATTTCCCGAGAATGCGTTCAAGCTATGCGATCATGCTACACTCATGCGACCGCAACTCATTTTCCAATGAAAATGTGATGACTCATAATTTTAGGATGCATATGAATGTGATAATATCTATAAAGCTTATTCCTAAGTCTCTACTTCTTGCCTATGCGAAGATGCAAGATGCACACAAAGACAAAGTGACCGCATACAATCATAACCTATCTCTAGGGTGCATGCGATGCGTTAATAGCAAACAGAACTTATTCCTAAGCTTCTATCTCTTGATTATACGTCTCTAATCTGACTCTCCCGAGCTTAGATTCTAATATGACTTTTCCAAGCCTAGATTCTATCCTTAGACTACCCTCATGAGTATCTCTAATGGACGAATGACGCATACATAATACAAGATAATCGCATAGAAAAAAGAACCCAAGTTATGCTAACTAAGTGCTTCTCAACCCATTTGACAGATTTAGCTACTCATGCGTAATGTATAGAGAGTGAACATATATAAAGATGCAGTTTCCATTTCTATAAATAAGTTCAGAGTACAAAATGACAGTGGAAATAAGGGTAGAGAGCCTTGTAGCAATTCCTTGCTTCCCAAGGCTTTTATACTGTATTATCTCCATTCCACCAAAAGATGTTCTTGCTTCCGCAAGAGTCGGCCCTCTCTGGTTTCGATGCTTCCTGGCACTCTTCCAAGTTCACTGGAACGATCTCTCGGTATAACCTCCCTTCACTCGATTCTGCCTTCTAAGTAAAAGAAAACTACGAACAAGGCTACTTCTATCTACAGGGAAAATTCTCTAAACTCAACGAACTTCTTCACTGAAGGTGGCCTTCGGTATTTATAGAGCTTCGGGGTGAAAGGCTTCTTCTCTCTTATGATTGCACTGATGGGATGGCATTAATTCTCTGTCTGATGCGCCGAATATTTGTCACCAAAAAGTTGAGTGTACTTGCTACAGTAGGTCGTTAACAGCTTGTCAACTTAATTCGGAATCGACCGTCATCAGCTTTCTGTCCCATCGTGATTTATTAAGCTTTTCACCCAAATGCGCCCACCATGATGCGCCGACTCTATGCGGCCACCTTCTCGAGTAGATTTTCGAATGCAAACGATTGCATAGCCTTGTGNTAATTTCCTCTAAAATAATGTATCTCATACATTTAGCCAATTATATCATATATAATTAACCAGTCCAATCATATCATATATAATTGAACTTCCTCTTGTCAATTTGAACATTTCAAATTAACCCAAATACTGGTTCTTAACTTTATCCAAGCTACCCAGGTGACCTAATGGACCTGTGGCTCGAAGCTCCAACAGTATGTGAATAGCTGACTAAACTCTTTAGCCACAAGATTCACCATCTGTTAACTGTCAGTGATTCCACTAAAGACCAACAGTTGAACTCTTCTTACCACAGATATATTTCTGTGTCCATTGGATATAACCAATCATGAGTACGATGACTCTTCACAGATGCTCGTAAGTACAGCTAGGCCAATTTACCGTTTTTCCCCTGTAGTTACATCTCACTCCTTAAGTACCACTGATTCCTCTAATGAATAATACAACATAGTCCAACTATGTGTGAACACCTATCGGGCCAAGAGAAGGTGTGTGGCGCCACATCGTTCAATCCCCAGAATCAGCCTTTAAGGGAGTCATCTATCTACTTACCCCTGCCTCAGGGAAGGAGTGAATTCCATCTTGTGTAGTTGAGTTCCCAACTCCCAAATCAAACGAATCCCCAAAATGGTAGGTTTGAATCGGTGACTTGGCCACTCGTATCCATACAAATCAAAGGACCGCCCTCAATGGCAAGAGTTCCCAACTCACTCAGGATTGAGGTCATGTTACCTATGGTCATTCTAATGAAGTGAAGTCTCCGTGAGAGCGAACATGAGATCCTCCGTGAGAGCTATAATAGGAGGACAAGCCTCTGTGAGAGTGAACATGAGATCTTCGATGATTAGGATCGTCATGATCATATGTTTCCATGTTGAAAAATTGTCACTAGTTAATTTTTCAGCGCTTAACAAAGATAAGGTGGCGGTAGCCATTTGAAAAAGTTTCTAAAAATACAAACAAATTTTGATTAGTTTTTGCTAAACCACTTTTAAACCAATTAGTTTTGCAAAATAGTTTCAAGTACCCTAAGTTATAGACTTCTATTTTGCAATGATGCCCCAGTGAGTCAGGAAAAATACCACTGGTGGGGTGATCAGTTACCCCTTCACTGGGATGAGACATTCTCAACCATTAGGCAGAACCAACTCTTGGAACTGAACCTAACAGCCACCATTTTTTGGTCCAGAATCGTTAACATTTAACTATTCTGTGTAAGTGTAACCCTTCGTTTTCGGTGCCAGAGTCCCGCACTAATGCGCTTACTGTAGGGAAAAGACAGATTAGGACAAGAGACTAAGTTACCTTATCCTCTTACAAGAGATCAAATAAAGAAATGCACAAAACTGCCATCCTTTAGGGGGACACTCCCAGGGTGCCTCGAGGCGATACGTAGTAACTTTATTCAACCTGTCGCACTTCCCACTCCCACTTACTGTGAACATTCTCTCTATCCACCTTGATATTGACCTACCCAAACACCATCCGTTGGAGGGACACGCCAAAGGTGCCGCAAGGCCGAGGATAGATCTCACGGTGTGGACTTTAGGAAAAAAATGAAAGATTTAAGTGAAGCATCTTCTACCCCAAGTACCTTTTACTAATGTTCTTCCTAGGGATTCATTAACCTAAACAATCCGGCTACTGATTTTAGTCTAAGTGGTCTTTTTAAAGCCTGCTCATAAACAACGTTTGTTTATGAAATATAAACAAGTTCAAGTAATCACATTTAAACACTTTAATGGACTGTTCTTAACTTGCATGCATGCATCAAATCTATGTAATTCACCTTTCCAGGTAAGTTCCCAAGTAGGGGTGTTACGTTTCTGTCAACTTAAATACCCCAGCCTAGATAGAACCCACCTTAGACAAAAGGTCCCTTATAGATAGATTTGCTACACTTTAACCTTTTATTAGCCAATTTAATCCTATTAAACTGATTAAAAGATTAAAGCCTTAGGGTTGCTAATCATATTAGAACCGTGATCTTAGGTCTATGTTATCCAAGTTTTAAACATTTTAAAACATGAATTAAACCTAAATGAGCATGCATGTCTTTCTTATTTCTTTTAGTTCTAATTTCTCTTTAACTCTTAAAAAGAAACAACCAAAAAAATATTGCGCATAACGAGGCATTTATAACAATTATACAGTAACCTGTGTCATGCTTCATGCAATGTCCGGTCATTACTATATAACTTTTATATAACGCGCAATAACCAAGCAAACATGTTATCATTCACCCTTATACTATAACAATTATAATATAAAGATGATGCATGTCAATGCTTTTTATGCATGCATAAATATAACTCTTATATTTTATGATGCATGAGCATGCTCTTACATAATCAAAATCATGCTTCTCTAAATTATAACAATTACAATAAAGAGATGATGCATGATCAATGCATAACCTAATGTGGGATTTACTATATGTGCATACCATATGACATATAAAACATACATCGCATGTATTAAACAAATAAATTAATGGACCGGGATGAGCCTTTAAACCAAAAAAGAACCAGAATGAAAAACCCTATCTATTACATTTTTCATCGAGCAAACCAGTTCACAGGCGAACCGGGTCTTGAACCGTCAGGAGGTCTCCATCGTGTAGCAATCTTTAGTAGGTCTGTCTCTTATACACATCTAGATGTGTATAAGAGACAGCGTCTACACAATGCGATCATCAGCGATCGCGTGTCCGATCGTCGTCCCAATACGACCAACTCTTGATCGCATACACCATCGTTCAACCGATGCGTTCAACCACGATCGCTTAGTCCTTCATCTTCACGATGCGATGGACAGCGATCGCATAGAACCTGTTCTGCACGATGCGATTAACCCTAGATCATCTCCTTCCTCGAAGACCCTCAACCTTTGCCTAGAACTTCGACGAACGACTCAAGACTTCAAACACTTTGAGTACAGACTTGAGTACAATTATATATGCCCAAAAACGCAGGGGCCTTTACATACAACCAAAAATGTAAAAGGAATTAAACAGACCGAAGTAATTCATCCCGAAAACATCCATTAATCTGGCACATCCACAACAGTATTAACACTTAAAACAGTGTAGAAATTGTCACACCCCACCTCAGACCACCCTCTTAGCCTAGGAAAGGGTGTGACTGCAGCAGTTATCAACCCTTTGGCTGACACTTACTGCCTAATAATTCTGGCGGAATAACTCTGATACCAAAATATAACTTATACATAGCGGAATATCTTTAGGCCAAAATTTATTAATTCAGAAACATAATATATTTAGAGTCATTACAATATTAGATTCACAAGTCCCAAATCCCAAAACCCCTAGTCCTATATGAACAACAGTAACATGTGTACAATATTTACAGTAACCACCTAAACCGACGGGTTACAAAATATTTATTCTTTAGTGGCAGAGCAAATGCAGAGCTTATCTTTTGAGGATTTAACTGCTACCTGGGGCAGAGGAAAACATTTGAAAACGGGGTGAGCTTGTTAGCTCAGTGAGTGACTCAAGAAAGATAATTGATTCTCATACAAAAATCTCAATAAAGAGTTTAACTGAAATATAAGCTTTCTACAGTACCTTGTACCGCAGTATAAACATTTTCCAAGCATAAAGAATATAAAGTTGATTTAATCATAAAACAATAAAACTGTTTCTCAGTTGAAAGTAACCCCACTATGGGTAAAACTAATCCCAACACCAACTACTAGTCAAGAGAGAACCCTTTTGCTCAACCTCTGACTCTAACTACCTACGTGCACGTGGCCATACTAAGTACCGTCATACCTTAGGTACTTCTGCTCAGATACCTTCTCAAATGTCCTTCAGTATCGAGCTACTAAGATACCTTCTCAAACGACCTTCAGTATCTGGTTGGTTTGGTACCTTCTCAAACGTCCCTCAATATTAGATACCTTCTCAAATGTCCTTCGGTATCTAGTTGGGTGGATACCTTCTCAAATGTCCTTCAGTATCGTGTTTTAAGTAAAACTAGTCATAAATGACTTTCTCTTTAAAGCATGTAAATATAACACATATAAAATCATAGCTTAAAGATACTAATTCATGCTAGGTATATTTAACACATATAAATAGCTTTTCAACAAACTTCCCACACATGCATGCGTTTAAAATATAACTCATGGTTTGCTTGGAAATCACTTTGTAAAACTAGCTGGCATGAGAATAATCTTCTTTAAAACATGCTTATGTAAAACATTGTAAATCAAAAAATTTAAGCGAATGTTTTAGTCAAACGCTTTAGTCACTCACCTTGATCGCTTAGGAACTTTTCACTCTAGTAGTTCCTTTTCTACCTCGGGCTCCCTTTTCACCCCTAGAATTCATATTCAAATTACAGCTCAGATTACTCATAGTTCTAAACCTATTTTTGAGATACTTTCTTCTACAAACATATTCTAAATTCTTTCAGAAAGCTTACCCTAAAATTTAGCTCAGAACTCTTCGTGGTTTGTCCGGAATCTTAAAATCTTCAAGACTGGTCCAAGCTTATCCGACAGCCTGACCCTTCTGTCTTTTTCTTCATTTCCAGCCCGATTCCTTCGAGATTTTTCTCCGGCAGCCTATCCTGAAAACTAGACTTCCAGAGCTTTCAGGTGGATTTTGAATCACTCCAAACGCACGAGCATTTTGGGAGAACTCCTCATCCCAACTTGATTATGCTTTCCAGACTTCACTGTCCAATGCGTCCTCTTTGAAATTCTATGACCAACGCATGGATTTTGCTCTCAACGCAAGGTTTACTCACTTTCCCACTCTTTTTACTGTCTTTTTGAATTGTGATCTGAAAATGAAATATTTTGGCCCTATTTATAGGCATCCAAACCTTCTCCAAAGTCGACACCTCCTACTTGGCTGCATGTCCAAGTGTTTCTCCTTCACACTACCAACACATCTTTTTTATCAACGCAAATCTAAGTGTCTTTCTCCTAAGTAGCCAACGCATGAGCCTCAAATTGCATGTCCTCAGATGCAACCACCTCAAATTCTTAAGGCTTAAGGTTTCCTCCAAAGAAGACACATGGTTTGATGACGTCCTTTAGGTGATCTCATCCTTTATATACGTCCAACTTTTGGATGCTCAACGCATAGTCCACAACCAACACATAGCCTATAATAAACACATAGCAAGCCAATTCACTTCCATCACAATCCAACTTAGCCATCGCAAGAGCTGGCCATCACCAACGCATAGGGTGACTGTTCATCCTCGACGCATGGCTCACTAGGTAGCATCGCACAGCTTGCTTCGCATGGGCGCATGGTGCTGGCCACCGACGCATGGGCGACGTGCATAGGCTAGCCGCTCAACGCATGGACGTGCTGCATAGGCTGGCCATCGCTCGCTTGCTCGGCCTCATGGGCGTGCTTGGCCATATGGGCTGTGCGCGACACATTGATGTTTGGCAGGGCGCTTCGACGCATGGGCATGGCCGCTCGACACATGGTAGGGGCGCTCGGCTTAGGCTGCTTGATGTGTTATTGAAATATTTGAAATTAACCCACACTGGTTCTCGACTTTATCCAAGCTACCCAAGTGACCTAATGGACCTATGGCTTGAAGCTCCAATGGTATGTGAATAGCTAACTAAACTCTTTAACCACGAGATTCACCATCCGTTAACTGTCAGTGATTCCACTAAAGACCAACGTTGAACTCTTCTTACCGCAGATATATTTCTGTGTCTATTGGATATAACCAATCATGAGTACGATGACCCTTCACAGATGCTCGTAAGTATAGCTGGGCCAATTTACCTTTTGTCCTCTGTAGTTACATGTCACTCCTTAAGCACCACTGATTCCTCTAATGAACAATACAACATAGTCCAACTATGTGTGAACACCTCTCGGGCCAAGAGAAGGTGTATGGCGCCATATCGTTCAGGACCCGGAATCAACCTTTAAGGTTGCCATCTATCTACTTACCCCTGCCTCAGGGAAGGAGTGAATTCCATCTTGTGTAGTTGAGTTCCCAGCTCCCAAATCAAGACGAATCCACAAATGGTAGGTTTGAAATCGGCGACTTGGCCACTCATCACATACAAATCAAAGGACCACCCTCAATGACAAGGAGTTCCCACCTCACTCAGGATTGAGGTCAGTTTATCTATGGTCATCCTAGTGAAGTGAAGTCTCTGTCATGAGGTGTTATATAACGAGAACATTAACACTTTGTGGTCAGGTCTTATACAACTCTTTGTATAGGACACCCCGCTTGCATGTCCCCAACACGAATGATCAAGATCAAAACCATTTGTGGTAAGTCACAACACTTATGACCATTCCAAAAGCGGGCCGCGTCCGTAGCATTACCAGGATAAGGTTTCCCTTTCTATATCCATATGCGTACAGACCATTTTGGTTTATTAACTCGAGATATGATCCACTTGTATGTCCACCAATACATGCTTAGGTCACATACCGATAACCAAGGATTTTGGTTTATTGGTTTGTGGTAAAGAAAAATAAAACAAATAACCGAGCAAAAACAACAAAGATGTGAAGTAAATATCATATATTACAAATCACAGGTGTTCGTATATAACTGTTTACAAACTCAGAACACGAGACTTTAAGGCATCAACCCCAACAGCTCCATGGTTTTTGAACGCCCATGTGGTACACGCACTTCTCATTTGTTGAATATGATCTTCATTTGTTGATACAAACACCTTATTTTCTTGAGCGACATAGAACATACCACTTCTTCGTTTCTTTGGAGTAACCAACAAATTGGCATAATCTTGAACGAGGTTCTGACTTCTTGGGATTTGTCACTAAGCACATGTGCAGCACAACCCCAAATTCTAAGTAATGTAAACTGTGTTTATGCCCCTCCATAACTCAAAAAAGTGTTTCAAAAACACTCTTCAAGGGAACATTATTCAAGATATGAACTATAGTCTCTATTATTGAGGTTGATGCCTACTAATATCAATGAGTTCTATAGTTTTGTAATTGTAATGTACAAATAATTTTATTTATTTAATAAATATGAAGATGTTTTATTCAACATTTTAGTAAGCATTAGCCCCACAAACAAATAAACTAACAACCAAGGTTATCTTTTGTAGCTTAAACATGTATGTAGAGACATACAGGTGGATCATGTTTAACTAATACCTAAATGGTCCTGTTTAGTAAATGGATAAGTCTGGATATCTTATCTTGATGACACTACGGAGACGGCCTGCTTTAAGATATTACAATTGTTTGTAAAGTGCTACAAATTATCTAATTCTGAATCATTCATGTAGAGACCTGTGAGCGGGGTATCCTTACAAAGGAATTTGTATAAAACCAGACCATGAAATGATTAGTCCACATTAATAACACCGGTTAATAGTCAAAACTTACATTCCTTCAAGATGACCATAGGTGACATGACCTGAATGCTGAGTGAGTTGTGAAACTTCTGTCTATGAAGAACGGTTCTTTGACTTGTATGGGTGAGAGTGGCCAGATCGTCGACTCAATAAACCTAACATATTGGGGATTCGTCTGATGAGGAGCTGGGAACATAGCTACTCAAGATGAAAAATGTCACTCTTTCCCTAATGTCGAGGTAAGTTAGATAAATTGGCTCCCTTAAGGGGCTGATTCCAGGGTTTAGAAACAATCCTGGCACTGATGCGTTATTTTATGCGATGAAATAATTGGTAAGGATTGCGTTTGGTGGAAAATGCGTTGAGCATGCCAAGTTTTCTCTAGTAAATCCAAGTATAAAATCCTACTGATTGCCCTGGTAGCCCAGGGTCGAAACTCAAGTGGACTAAGGAAAACAATATGCGGTGGTAATTTTTAGATCACTCGCGGGTAACAAATAAATCAAAGAGTTGGTTGGTTTCAATATTGTTTACAGAGTAAAAAGTATGCGGCGGATTTTTGAGAAAAGAAGTACATTTATGCGACAGATACACCGAGTAATGTTGGAGGAAGGTTGAGAAGGTCTTTAGCTAGGCATTTTCCCGAGAATGCGTTTCAAAGCTAGCGATCATGCTACACTCATGCGACCGCAAACTCATTTTCCAATGAAAATAATGTGAATGACTCATAATTTTAAGGATGCAATATGAATGTGATAATATCTAATAAGCTTATTCCTAAGTCTCTACTTTCTTGCCTATGCGAAGATGTGCAAGATTGCACACAAAGACAAAGTGACCGCATACAATCATAAACCTATCTCTTAGGGTGCAATGCGATGCGTTAATAGCAAACAGAACTTATTTCTAAGCTTCTATTCTTCTTGATTGATACGTCTCTAATCTGACTCTCCCGGAGCTTTAGATCTAATATGACTTTTCCAAGCCTAGAATTCTATCCTGTAGACTACCCTCATGAGTATCTCTAAATGGACGAATGACGCATACCATCAATAACAAGATAACTTGCGCATAGAAAAAAAGAACACCAAGTTATGCTACTAAGTGCCTTCTCAAACCCATTTGACAGGATTTAGCTACTCAATGCGTAATGTATAGAGAGTGAACAATATATAAGATTGAGTTTTCCATTTTCTATAAATAATTTCAGAAGTACAAAATGACAGTGGAAAATAGGGCTTTAGAGAGCCTTGTTAGCAATTCCTTGCTTCCCAAGCTTTTATACTGTATTTATCTCCATTCACCACCAAAAGGATGTTCTTGTCTTCCGCAAGAGTCGGCCCTCTCTGCGTTTCGATGCTTTCCTGGCACTCCTCCAAGTTCCCTGGAACCGATTTTTTTCTTTTCTTTCCTCGGTATAAACCTCCCTTCACTTCGATTCTGCTTCTAAAGTAAAAGAAAACTACGAAACAAGGCTACTTCTTAATCTACAGGGAAAATTCTCTAAACTAACGAACTCTTCCAACTTGAAAGGTGGCCTCTCGGTATTTTATAGAGCTTTCGGGGGTGAAAGGCTTCTTCTCTCTTAGATTGCACTGAATGGGATGGCATTTAATATCTTCGTCTGATGCGCCGAATTATTTTTCACCATAAAAAGTTGAGTGTATTGGCTACAGTAGGTCGTTTACAGCTGTCAACTATAATTCGAGAATTCGACGTCATCAGCTTTTCTGTCCCATTCGTGATTTTATTAAGCTTTTTTCACCCAAATGCGCTCCAACATGATTGCGCCGACTCTATTGCGGCCACACTTTCGAGTAGATTTTCGAATGCAAACGATTGCATAGCCTTGGGTCCGCAATCTTGACATATTTTTACCGAGCGGCAAACGATCACATAGCCTTGCATTCACAATCTCTTATGCGTATCGAATGTTAATTTCTTCGGATCGCATTCCGCCTTGCTCAACGCATTTTCCTGCAACAAAAATAATAAGTTAACTTGTTTAATCGCATGGACGCTGCGATCGCAATGTTGTGAACTTAAATGCTTTTGGACGCAATATTGTATATTTTATCATCACAATCCTGCCATTGTTTTTATGACTTTGCGCTGTTAATAAGTTGCATTTCTACCTGTTATCACACCCCCGAATTTAAACAATCTTGTCCCAGCAATAAAGCTAAAAAGAAAAATTCCTTTAGAAGAGCCAACCGCCCTCCTTTTCCTAGAATTTCTTCAAGGATTGCCCTATTCTCAATTCCTATACACCAAATCTCCTTAAATTTTATCCAGGATTCTTCTTAAAAAGTATTTCTAAAATTTAGGGACCGCAAGTTTTAACCTTAAAAAAGGACTTTACAAGATTCCAGGGCATCACATGATTTATTTCATAAAAAAATAAAAACTTTTTCACTGGGGTATTTTCGAATGCTTTTTTTCCTGCGTATTTTAGCACATTGTATTTTTTTTTTAT